>NW_026280422.1:0-64483 GCF_023373465.1 Oncorhynchus keta
CTATTCCCACACTCTGTTGAACAACACCAATACCTTATCCAGTGCTTCATCACTAAGATGGGCCAACATGGGGCGGCAGCGTAGCCTAGTGGTTAGAGCGTTGGACTAGTAACCGGAAGGTTGCAAGTTCAAACCCCGAGCTGACAAGGAACAAATCTGTCATTCTGCCCCTGAACAGGCAGTTAACCCACTGTTCCTAGACCAGTTAACCCACTGTTCCTAGACCAGTTAACCCACTGTTCCTAGACCAGTTAACCCACTGTTCCTAGGCCAGTTAACCCACTGTTCCTAGACCAGTTAACCCACTGTTCCTAGGCCAGTTAACCCACTGTTCCTAGACCAGTTAACCCACTGTTCCTAGACCAGTTAACCCACTGTTCCTAGACCAGTTAACCCACTGTTCCTAGACCAGTTAACCCACTGTTCCTAGACCAGTTAACCCACTGTTCCTAGACCAGTTAACCCACTGTTCCTAGACCAGTTAACCCACTGTTCCTTGAAAATAATAATTAGTTATTAACTGACTTGCCTGGTTAAATAAAGGTAAAATAAACACAAAAAAATAGCTTCATCATCTCTACGCGCTGCTTCAACAATTTTCACGGCCTCTGCACAGGACACCTTCTCGACAGTGTGGGTTAAGAGACGTGAATCAACTATGCCTGGCATGTTCATCTTAAACCATGAAGCCTCAATCTTCATCGACACACCAGATATGACACCTATTAACACATGGGTAGCAGATGTTATTGCGAGTGTAGCGAAATTCTTATATGGACTTGAAGTGAAGCTGCCATCTCTATCGGCGCCATCTTACCAGTGTCCTACTCCAATAATCGTAGCATTCACAGTGCTTTCTGCTTTTGTTCTTTTCACACAAATGAAGTCAACAACACACCACTCTTGGTCACTCTGACTGACACGACTTCTCCCAATGCATCCTTCATTTACTTTGTGACCATAAATGTGTCTCCCCCAAAAAAAAACATCCTTGTTCATGAATCGCACTCGAACAAGGAATGAGGCATTATCATACCAAGGCTCATCTTGATTTACTACCTCAGGCATTTTATCTCCATTAGATGTTACAGTATTCCGGTGATTTCCTCCATCTTCACTTCTCAGACCTTTTATCTCCATTAGATGTTACAGTATTCTGGTGGTTTCCTCCATCTTCACTCTTCAGGCATTTTATCTCCATTAGATGTTACAGTATTCCGGTGATTTCCTCCATCTTCACTCTTCAGGCCTTTTATATCCATTAGATGTTACAGTATTCCGGTGATTTCCTCCATCTTCACTCTTCAGGCATTTTATCTCCATTAGATGTTACAGTATTCCGGTGATTTCCTCCATCTTCACTCTTCAGGCCTTTTATCTCCATTAGATGTTACAGTATTCCGGTGATTTCCTCCATCTTCACTCTTCAGGCATTTTATCTCCATTAGATGTTACAGTATTCCGGTGATTTCCTCCATCTTCACTCACGCCAAAATAATTAAGCATCACCTCCGCTTCCATTGTTACTCTCCCACCTTCGGTAAGCAACTCCCGTATATATTTGGCCTTGTGTTTTAGTTTATTTTTTTGACCTTTTATTTACCTAGGCAAGTCAGTTAAAGAATAAATTCTTTATTTTACAATGACGGCTTACCCGGGTCAAACCATCCCCTAACCCGGACGACACGGGACTAATTGTGCACCGCCCTATGGGACTCCCGATCACGATACCAGGTCGCAGTTACAAATGAGAACTTGTTCTCAACTAGCCTACCTGGTTAAATAAAGGTGAAAAAACTGTGCCACTTGGGAGCTTTTGTTTTCCTGCTGAAAGGTGAATTTGTCTCGCAGTGTCTGTTAGAAAGCAGATCACCTTGTTTTTCTCTAAGATTCTGCCTGCGCTGAACTCTATTCCATTTATTTTGATCCTAAAAAAAAGTTGCTAGTACTTGCCGACGACAAGCGTACCCATAACCAATGTTCCCTCTAAACTGCGCGCGTGGGCGGGCGCCCCACTCCCCATGACTGCCATACAGCCTGCGCAGAGATGCATGAGATTGAACTTCACTCAACTTTCGTCAAGTTTTCTCCCTTAGTTAACACTATCAACGTTTCCCTTTACTGTGGGAATTGTGATTGAATCAATGCAATATTAGCCACTTTCAATGCAACATACCGAAACAAAATTAACTAGTCAAGACATTGTGTTGTAGGCAGAACACATCAGTGTAGGATTCTATTTCATTGACAAGCACCACTCCGCCCACTCTAGACACAGACCGGTGAGGCCTAACCAATCAGAGCTGCCAGTAGGCCTATATGCAAATAGACCGTTACCATATATGGATCTATGCCGTTCACTTTGAACTGGACTGTGTTTACAGCATGAGTGGTCTTGAGTAGATGTGTTTCGTTTTCAGATCAAAGAGAGAGCTGCATGTAGCCACGTGTGTACATTTTTTTTATATCCTTTGCTAGTTAGTCATTAACCCAGTTATAGAGCATTAGTAGTCAACAATAGGGGAGTGATTGCTTCCTACAAGAGCACAAAACTTGTTTATTTCTAGACATCTTTGAAAAGCCAGTCTGGTAAAGAGCTTTGTTATGTCTTAAAGGGGCAGTGTTGTATTTTGAGGCGGGCTTAAATAAGCTAAGTAGCCAATAGGCATAATTTGTTTGATTCTTTGTAATAATGGAATGAGAATAATAATGCATTTTATTTTGTAAAGTAATTTCTTGCATCAAACACAACATTTTCAGTCCCCTCATCTGAAGGACAAGTGGATTAACAGGTTAATATCAAGCCCTGTATATTTTTTTTAAAAAGTCTGATGGAATGTCGGCCTACATTGAACACCACACATTGGCTGGTACTGTAGACAATTATAGAACAGCTATTGCCATGTTAAAATGTTATGGGAGGCATTATCTCAATTACAGTTGATGGTAGGCCATTCTGGTAGGCCTACATTATGATCAAATAGCCACAGTAGCCTACTCTACCACTGTCTGAAACTGTAACCTTAAGTGTTCACAGTAAACGTGTGCTCGAAGTTACACAGAATGTTCACAACATTCAAGTTTGGTCTCAGCAGGCCTGACATTTTTTTCAGTGCCGAAATTGCTTTGAGGGAACATTGACCATAACATGACGCAGCAAAATATGAAGAGTGGTACTCAGTGATGGATTTACACAAAACATAACACTTTGTATTCAGGACATATGGTTCATTTTCTTGCTGTTTTACTTTAGTGCCTTGTTGCAAACAGGATGCATGTTGTTGTAATATTTTTATTCTGTACAGACTTCCTTCTTTTCACTCTGTCATTTAGGTTAGTATTGTGGACTAACTACAATGTTGTAGAGCCATCCTCAGCTTTCCAAAGAATAAGATCTAGGTCAAATATCAGGAATGTGACTGAAGTCACACTAATAACTCTTTATTAGACAGAAATATACACATTTAGAGAGAAGCAGATATTTAAATGTTAAAATGTTTGACTTCTTCAGGTTGTTTCTCGGGATCCTCTCCTCTCTCTAGGTGCAGGTTGCTGTAAGGATATTGTTTGGGTGCCTGGAATAGAGGACAGGGAGCGTCAGACAGGATGTACCTATTCTATTCACCTTTCTTACAGAAGAGGACATTTGAAGACCTTTGTACTTTTTTAAAAACATGTGTTTGGTGAGTGTGTGAGAGGTGCTCAATGGTCTTCAATAAATACCAGAAATAAATCATAAGGAAATTAAATAGCAAAATATGTTGGAATATGATAAATGCACTTCAGTTACCAATGTGCACGTCTTCACACTATTGAATTGGTAGCAGGGCATGGAAACCAATGAAAATACTAATAGCAGTAGCATCATCTCCGAGTCCGTGTACACCCGTCATTAAACTGTATTCAGGGATCAGATCTGTTGCTCCAACTGTAAAATCCAATGTTTAGTGTCCACGGGACACACATGAGGGGTAGACCCAAAGGCTGTTATTGGATAAGTCCTTCTCAAATCCAGATTTTTTTATGTTTTATTTATTTGACCTTTATTTAACTAGGCAAGTCAGTTAAGAACAAGTTCTTATTTTCAATGAAGGCCTAGGAACAGTGGGTTAACTGCCTGTTCAGGGGCAGAACGACAGATTTGTACCTTGTCAGCTCGGGGGTTTGAACTTGCAACCTTCCGGTTACTAGTCCAACACTAACCACTAGGCTACCCTGCCGTCCCTACACTCTAACCACTAGGCTACGCTGCTGTCCCTACACTCTAACCACTAGGCACGCTTCACATAACCACAGGAAAGACTGCCTGTGCCACTTAGGGGAGCTTTTGTTTTCCTGCTAACCAAGGCTACCCTGCCTCCTCTACACTCTAACCACTAGGCTACCCTGTGTCTCTAACCACTAGGCCAAGCAGGATCACCTTGTCCCTTTTAGGCTACCCTGCCGTCCCTAACTCTAACCACTGCCTGCTCCTGAACTCTATTCCGCCTTTATTTTGATCCTACAAAAAAGTCCCTAGTACTGTGTCATCTAACCACTAGGGGGTTACACTCTAACAGGCTACCCTGCCGTCCCTAATTCTAATCTTCTGGTCTGTGACATCTAACCCCTAGGTTACCCAACAGGAAAGACACTCTAATTAGGCTATTATCTTCTGGTCTGTGTCATCTAACCACTAGGCAACAGGAAAGTCCCTAATCTAACCATCATCTTCTGGTCCCTGACATCTAACCACTAGGGGGGTTAACCACTAGGCCAGGAAAGACATACATCTATATCTAGGCTGGTCCCTGTCATCTTACACTCTAACCACAGGAAAGATAACCACTACCCTAATTATATTATCTTCTAACCACTAGGCCATCTTGGGGGTCTAACCACAGGCTACAGGAAAGACAATTATATTATCTTCTGGTCACTCTGACATCTAACCACTAGGCTAGGTCCCTACACTCTAACCACTAGGCTACCCTGCCGTCCCTCCCTACACTCTAACAGGAAAGACATATAATTATATTATCTTCTGGTCTAGTGAAAAAGGTCTTGAGATACCAACATGGGAAAGGGTTTCAATACAACAGGAAAGACATATATTATATTATCTTCTGGTCTGTGACATCTTAGGGGGTTACAACAGCGATTACAACGGAGACAAAGACTGATGCTCAATGCAATACTTACCACCGGCTGGTAAGATGGAAACTTCTCCCCAAGGTAGAACATCAGCAGCATGAATCCAACGAAACCAAACAGATGTTTGCACATGGTGTGCCAGGCCACAGGGCTGGGCGACGTGTCCACTCGATTCCTGATGAACATGTCAAAATCCCAGTGGATCTAGAACGAAAACATGCAACAGGCGAGAACCCACTGTCAATGAGTCAGGGGGGAAATACTTGAGTAAATAATGAGTCATAGCTTACACACATTCACTTCCTGACATTTCAAATGTCTACGTACATAAATGTACACAATACTTTACAGTAAACAACAAGTGGCGCACTGTGAATAATATACAGTATGGCTGTAACGATACCAGTATTGTCATATTTTCCCATGGTAAAACATTTACACGAAGCAGCTCAAACTCTTTGGTTCTTTATAAAAACCTGCGTTGTGTAAAATGTGTGCTATAGCTTGGAAAATAAATACAAAATGTGACTCTGGGTAACAATGTTTCCAACATTAGCGCTGTTTTCCTAAATTAGTTAATCCGCTGGGTGTTGTTTTCTTGTCGCGATACTAAACAAGTATCGGGATACTGGTATTGTCCCAGACCTAATATATAGTCTCAGTTGTGTAGTCACGATACTAAACAAGTATTGGGATACTGGTATTGTCCCAGACCTAATACATAGTCTCAGTGGTCAGTTGTGTAGTCACACTAAACTTGGGATACTGGTATTGTCCCAGACCTAATATATAGTCTCATTGGTCAGTTGTAGTCAGGAACAAACAAGTATTAGCTACTGGTAGCAAGCCAGACCAATATATAGTCTTATTAGTCAGTTGCCAGTCAGTACTAAACAAGTATTAGGGATACTGGTATTGTCCCAGACCTAATATATAGTCTTATTAGTCAGTTGTGTAGGCAACCCGTTGTAAATGAGTCAGGGGGATACTGAGCAGTTAAGACCTAATATATAGTCTCAGTTGTGTAGTCACGATACTAAACAAGTATTGGGATACTGGTATTGTCCCAGACCTAAAATAGTCTCAGTGGTCAGTTGCATAAATGTAAACAATATTTACAGTAAACAACAAGTGGCGCACTGTAGTCACGATACTAAACAAGTAGGGATACTGGTATTGTCCCAGACCTAATATATAGTCTTATTAGTCAGTTGTGTAAAACATTTAAACAAGTATCGGGCTACTGGTATTGTCCCAGACCTAATATATAGTCTTTATTAGTCAGTTGCTTTGTGTAAAACAAGTATCGGGCTACTGGTATTGTCCCAGACCTAATATATAGTCTTATTAGTCAGTTGTGTAGTCACGATACTAAACAAGTATCGGGATACTGGTATTGTCCCAGACCTAATATATAGTCTTATTAGTCAGTTGTGTAGTCACGATACTAAACAAGTATCGGGATACTGGTATTGTCCCAGACCTAATATATAGTCTTATTAGTCAGTTGTGTAGTCACGATACTAAACAAGTATTCGGGATACTGGTATTGTCCCAGACCTAATATATAGTCTCAGTGGTCAGTTGTGTAGTCACGATACTAAACAAGTATCGGGATACTGGTATTGTCCCAGACCTAATATATAGTCTTATTAGTCAGTTGTGTAGTCACGATACTAAACAAGTATCGGGATACTGGTATTGTCCCAGACCTAAGATATAGTCTTAGTAGTCGGTTGTGTAGTCACGATACTTGTAGGCAGATGTCTTTTATTTTTAATATACACTGAAAAAGAAATAAACCAAACATGCAAAGATTTTACTGAGTTACAGTTCATGAGGAAATCGGTCATTGAAATAAATTAATTAGGACCTGATCTATGGATTTCACATAACTGGGAATACAGATACGCATCTGTTGGTCACAAACACCTTTACCAACAAAAAGGTTGGAGTGTGGATCAGAAAACCAGTCAGTATCTGGTGTGACCACCACTTGCCTCATGCAGCACGACACATCTCCTTCACATAGAGTTGATCAGGCTGTTGACTTGCCATGTGGAATGTTGTCTCACTCTTCAATGGCTGTGCAAAGTTGCTGGATATTCTACACTCTGTTGTAGACGTGGATCCAGAGCATCCCGAACATGCTCAATGGGTGACATGTCTGGTGAGTATGCAGGCAATGGAAGAACTGGGACATTTTCAGCCTCCAGGACTTGTATACAGATCCTTGTAGTAACATGGGGCTGTACAGTATCATGCTGAAACATGAGGTGATGGCAGCATATGAAGAGCACAACAATGGACCTCAGGATTACATCACGGTATCTCTGTGCATTCAAAATGGACATTGATTAAATGCAATTGTGTTCATTGTCCGTAGCTTATGCCTGCCTGCCTGCCTATACCATAACCACACCATGGGGCACTCTGTTCACAACAGAAAACTGCTCGCCCACACAACGCCATACACATACATCTGCCCGGTACAGTTAAAACCGATATTCACCCGTGAAGAGCACACCTCCCCCACTTTCCCAGTGGCCATTTGCCCACTGAAGTCAGTTACGACACCAAACTGCAGTCAGGTCAAGACCCTGGTGAGGACAACAAACACGAAGATGAGCTTCCCTGAGATGGTTTCTGACTTCTTGTGCAGAAATTCTTTGTTTGTGCAAACCCACAGTTTCATCAGCTGCCCGAGTGGCTGGTCTCAGACGATCCCACAGGTGAAGAGGCCGGATGTGGAGGTCCTGGGCTTGCGTGGTTACGTGGTCGGCTGTGAGCCCAGTTGGAAGTACTGCAAAATTCTCTAAAATGATATTGAAGCGGCTTATGGTAGAGAAATTAACATAACACTGGTGGAGATTCCTGCAGTCAGCATGCCAACTGCACACTCCCTCAAAACTTGAGACATCTGTGGCATTGTGTTGTGTGAAAACTTTACATTTTAGTGGCCATTTATTGTCCCCAGCACAAGGTACACCTTTGTAATGATCATGCTGTTTAATCAGCTTCTTGATATGTCACACCTGTCAGGTGGATGGATTATCTTGGCAAAGAAGAAATGCTCACTGACAGGGATGTAAACAAATTATCAAAATTGGAAAGAAATATGCATTTTTTTTTTACTACCTTGTGCATATGAAACCAATCTTTTACATGTTGGATTCATATTTTTGTTCAGTGTAAGTAGAGTGAGATCTGATACTCTATCTTGACAACACTATTAGTCAGTCAGTGTGTAGAAATATATATATATATATATCTTACATTCTCTCCCCAGTTCCTCCGCTATCTTACATTCTCTCCCCAGTTCGTCCTCTATCTTACCGGCTCCCCCCAGTTCCTCCTCAGGTCTGGATGGTCCCAGGAATACCAGGGGTCTCTCTCATGCTGTGATCTGTCTGGCAATTGTGGGTAGTCTCCATACCTACAGAAACAACAGGGAAACAAGTGTGTAGGTGAATAACCTTAGGTAATGCACATATCCTGAAACATTAACACTCCCATTGCTGTCCAATATTTGTTCTTATACGTTATATATAGTGCATCCCATAGGGCTCTGGTCAAAACTAGTGCACTATGTAGGGAATTGTATACTGTTTGGGATGCAGAGCCTCAGTCATTTCAGTGAGTTCAACACACAGGTTGAATTACCAAATCAATTTGCTAGTTGTCTGGCAAAGCAACATAGCTCCTGCTGTAATGGGGTGGTGTATAGATGACAGGAAAACAATGGCATGTGTGTCCTTCCTTATCCACGGAACCCCGCTTCCTTACCCCTCGCCATTATCCGGGATTGGTTCATAATCCTCCACCCTCATGTTGTACTTCTTCGCTGCAGCTGCTCTCTCCTCGGGCGTTTGGGGGTATGGTCCTGGCAGCATGCCCTTGGAAGGTCCAGAGGCTATACAACATTTGGAAAGAAGTTAATACAGTACCATTTATCCCCATGATCAACCAGTGTGATTGTTAGCTAACTAGCCGTTTGAGAGTAACGTTAGGAATTGCTTTAATATATATGATATATATATACCTAGCGTAGCTACTTGCACAAGTTATCCAAAGACAGTAAAGTTGGCTGGCCAGGTAACCGTGTATGGGATCTAGCCTAATATTTGATCGTAGACAGTTAGCTACATAATAGTGAATGCAGCTTTTACTAACGTTAGTAAACCCCTGAACGAGATGCAGCTCTGTTGTAGACGAGCTCAAGGTTAGCGACACTTTGCCTGGCATGTTCTCACTTCCATTCCTACGTGATGCAGGCATTTTACATTTGTTCAACGATATCGATAAAGATCCATGAACCAACCTGCTCTGACTTGGGAGAAAAGCGCCGAGAAGCCTGGCTGTTTCCCTTTGGAAAGAGCTCGAGCCCAATTTCTGAAACCCACGGCAGCCATGTTCAATTGTTGCTGTGACATTGAACAGTGAAATACGCATGCGTCTGATGACAACTTGTTTTTTTTCCTCTTTTTTTTTCTTCTCTTCGCTACTTCTTCTTTGGGATTTGGTTGGTGGATTGCATCCAACTTGTAGGTGCATACACCGCCATCTACTGTACTGGAGGGTGAAGCCAGTCACAGCATACCTACACGGCGGGCGTCACACACACCTGGAATTTTCAACTTCAATCGCTCCATCTCCACACTTAACGCTACCCGAGAAATCACTCCTTTCAATGGTGTCCTGTTCCTAAGAGCAAAGCAAGAAACAAATATTGACTCAAGTTGCGTGACACGGAGCGCCTGCTCCCTCTGATCAGAAGAGACACACAAAAATATCACAAGTCCACTACTAGTTTCTTTAATCCTTTCTCACCCACCCTGAAAATACAAATGGATCCGCCAAAAGGCAAGCATCCACTTTCTCCAAAAATGTCACTCCTACTGGACCAGATTCTACTTTATTCAAACTCGGCGGTCCTCCCCATACTGCATCCGAACTCTCAGGTTCCATCTCTGAGCTACTGGAGGACGTGTCCCTGTTTTTACACATGACGCCAAGCTCCCTCACAACACCACCTGCCACCGCAGTTAATTCAACCTCACTCTCAGGTTCCATCTCTGAGCTACTGGAGGACGTGTCCCTGTTTTTACACATGACGCCAAGCTCCCTCACAACACCACCTGCCACCGCAGTTAATTCAACCTCACTCTCAGGTTCCATCTCTGTATAGAAATGTATAGAAATGTCAAACATAAAACAACCCAAATAGTGAATTGTATTTTATTCTCAAACATCCACAGCTCAGTTAAATAGTGTATATTGTATATCCTTCCATACAAGTAGGCTTTAGTTTGTATGCAGCTGGAGACTTGGGTTTCTCCTACACATGTTGTTTTAACAATGTTAAACAATTAAATGGACAACACATTTTAAGATTTCAGCCAAAAGATTTATTGACTTCCTCTGTTTTGCAACAATAACAAAAGGGAGTAGTTAGTTATATTGAGACCATAGTGATATGCCTTCTGGTCACCAACAGGGGCTGGAGGGATCTGATATTCTGAGTGAATGCACTGAAACTCAGAGTCCTTCTCCCTTCTCCATCAGATCCAGCTCAGCTGCGTTTAGTCTGCATTTACTGAGGGATCGTCACTCTGCCTCTGCTGATGAAGGACCCACTTTCTTGACAGCCATAAAGGGAACAGATGACTCCATTTATAGTAGGCCTGCAATGTCTTTTTCCACTTTCTCAGTAGGGCCATGAAGTTCATAACTGGGGAAAAGGAGAGGCCATAATAGAATAGGACATTAAGTATTTTCAAATCTTATTTGTTAATTAATTAATTCATTCATTCATTGAATGAATGCATGAATGATTGATACATTTTATATATACTGTCAAATCATTTTTCATTCATGTGTTACTTACCGCCTGAAAGGCGCCCCATCAGAATCGATTAGAAACTTCTCAAAGTTCCAGCGAATGTCGTTGACTTTGATGGGTGACCAGTAGAACCTCTTTATATCTCCTATGACAGGGTTCACATAGGGCAGAGACTCCTGTTGTACAAGACATTAACACATGCTGTTAGTGAGGTCTAATGTCCATAAGGTATTCAACTTGCCCCCAGAGTGCAGTACATAATAGTGCATAAGGACATGTCAAATATACTACCTTGAGATAGGCGAAAAGAGGACATGTCAAATATACTACCTTGAGATAGGCGAAAAGAGGACATGTCAAATATACTACCTTGAGATAGGCGAAAAGAGGACATGTCAAATATACTACCTTGAGATAGGCGAAAAGAGGACATGTCAAATATACTACCTTGAGATAGGCGAAAAGAGGACATGTCAAATATACTACCTTGAGATAGGCGAAAAGAGGTTCTTCATTCAACCCATTGACCTCGATCTTGCCAAACACAGGGAACTTGGGGACAAACCCCCCACCTGGCCTTACATACTTGAGAAGGTTGAGGGTTTCATGATTTACCTCTGAAGGAAGAAACAACAACAAATGCAACAGACCAGTGAGTTTATTAGTTCTGAAACAGAGGCATTTATAAAAACAGACTGGTCTCGTCATCACACATGACAAACAAGCATACTATTTAACTTGGCAAGTCATTTAAGAACAGATTCTTATTTACAATGGGCTAATTGTTCGCCACCCTTTGGGACTCCCAATCACAACTGGTTGTGATACAGCCTGGAATTGAACCAGGGTCTGTAGTAAAGATGCAGTGCTTTAGACCGATGCGCCACTCGGGAGCCCACACATGAGCGTAAGTTACAACAGATCAAACATCTTTATTGTTATTTCAAAAAGACTCTCTTACCAGGTGCCTGAAGACCAAACTGATTGCAGGGGAATCCCAGGACAGTGAAGTTGAGGTCACCAAACATTTCCATGAGTGCATTCATTCTGTGGTACTGTTAGATGACACACACAATTAGAACACCACCTCAACATTCCCCTTGGGCTGACTCTAGAATATCTCTAATACTACAACACAATCAAAAGTTTGGCCAATGCCAGCATTAGGCTTTTAGCCTGTATAGGCTAGCACCATGAATCCTCGTTAGCCTACCTCCTCTATCGTTGACCCTCAGAAGGTGGCCAGGTTGACAATGAGGAGCACCTTGCCCCTGTAGATACTGAGAGGAACGCTCTGACCGTTCAAGGTCTCAGCGCTGAAATCATAGATTGATTTAAAGCACGCCATTAGAGGTTATACTTCTTCTTTAGCTTGAAGCCTATATCCAGAGCAGAGCAGTCAGCGGTGGGTATTCACTAAGCCACCCGGTTGGTCCTCCTCATTCAGAGAACCATAACTATAGGCTCAGCAATTGTTCAGCATGGTTGACTCCATTGTGTCGCTGCATGCTAAGAGATGAATTGACAGGATGGTTATTTGTTCAGCAGTTTGCATGGGTATGCAGATCATGTTAGTGACAGTTAGTCATTGGTTATCTCTCATTATTCACTTGACAGGGATGTAAAAAAAAAAATTGATGCATATATTGGAAATACTGTAGAACCATAGTAAACTAATATTGGTGCTGTTCCTGGGGTCACTATAGGACATATGATCTATTTTACAATAAAAATAAAGTACTATATCATCATATTATTGATTATTTTATACATGGTAGAGAATTAAGTATGATCAACATAACCGAAGCTTAGATGGAATTTAATATTTATTTAATTAAGCCTATTGGTTATTGCTGCGTCAAAGATTGGCCTATACCTTTTGTTTGCTATACATAATACATTGCATTTGTAGAACACTTTTCATTTACTGACATGAATCAAAGCTCTTCACATTGTGAGCAACCATTGGATAATAAAAATAATTCATTCTGATAAAGAACTGATAAAGTCATTCCTACGATTGCCAATATGACAAAAGCAAAGCAATGCTTTTCCTTATTTGGAGCGGTTACAGGGAAGATATTATTCCTCTTGTGTAACATACATTGACCGGGGGTGCGTATCGGTCAAATCCACAGGCGTCGAATGTCACTTGGACCCTAACGCTCGGTCGTATATTTTGTTTAACCAAAACATCGCACATACTTGTCAAAGACCATCAATAACTACTCCAATGTATTATTTTTCTCAGCTTTATTTCTCCCAAAACAAGCACATTTACTGAGATATAGATTCCCTATTCCTGCGCAGAGATTTTGACTTTGCATTCTGGAACGTACCCAGCGTCCGAACCCGGAAGTTTGGGAATACAGCCCAAAAAGCTGTCGCTGATACAGAAAGCTTCAACCAAGGCTCACAAGATAGCTAACAAACTGTCGTTGTACATGTAGCTATCTCGCATATTTCTGCGGATTCAAAATGGATGCGGAAACAGAGTGTTGCAAGTATGTATTTTGTAAGCACATATGTATTTTTGTTTTAACGTTACAATAAAAACGTGTCAGCAGAACTAGCTAACCGTTAGTTACTTATTCTTACTACTGTAGCTTGCTACGGCAGTTGGAGAATGCATGTCCTGCAGAATCATCACATGCTTTACGCTTGATCTAGCTAGCTACATATCTAGCCACCAATCTTTGTAGAGCTAGTTCGAACGCGAGGCAGACGTTGATGTGTGACTGTGCTAAATTTGTCCATTAACTTGTTCATCAGTTGATCAAGTTTGAAATGTCTGTTGGCAGATGTCACCTCTTGGATTTGCCCTGGGAGGATGTGTTGGTAACACACATCTTCTGCTACCTGCCAATACGCCAGCTGGTGCGGCTACAGAGAGTGAGCAAGCAGTTCTATGCCCTCATCCAGGTGTACCTGGCCAACTGTCGCACCTTTGACCCCACACAGGTAGGCCACACATGACCCATTCTATTTATTTCAGGATTTCCTTACAGTTTCTTGAACTTAAATGCTCATACACTAAGATCACATTCCTGTAATGTTCACAGATAGGGCCTAGCCTTCCCAAGGAGGCATTCTGCAACATACTAAGGGACAACAAAGTCCTACAGAACTTGTCCGTCCAGAACTGCTCAGATTGGGTGACAGACACGGAGCTGCTGCCTGTGATTGGCCAGAACCAGCACCTGCTGAGAGTAGACATGAGGGGGTGTGACCGGCTGACCCGTCACTCCTTAGTAGCGGTGTCGTTGAGCTGCACACACCTGCAGTACCTGGGCCTGGCCCACTGTGAATGGGTGGACAGCCTGTCCATACGCAGCCTGGCTGACCACTGTGGGGGCCTGAGGTCCATCGATCTGACCGCCTGCCGCCAGCTCAAAGACGAGGCCATCTGCTATTTATCCAAGAAATGTCTGAAGATGAGGTCGCTGTCTGTGGCGGTCAACGCCAACATTACAGACGTGTCTGTGGAGGAAGTGGCCAAGAACTGCAGGGAGCTGGAACAGCTGGACCTGACAGGCTGCCTGAGGGTTAGGAACGACTCCATCAGGTACTGTTGTTTTGATACACTGACTGCTCAAATCATTGGTATCATCTCTCTCTGTCTGTGTGTGTTTGTATTTGGCTAATGTAGGTTATCTATATACTAGTCATATATACTATTTAGGTTCTAGTCAGGTTCATATACTTATTCAGGTTCTAGTCAGGTTAATATACTAGTCAGGTTCATATCCTAATCAGCTTCTAGGCAGGTTAATATACTCGTCAGGATCTAGTCTGGTTCATATGCTAGTCAGGTTTAGATGCTAGTCTGGTTCATGTACTAGTCTGGTTCATGTACTAGCCAGGTTCTAGTCAGGTTAATATACTAGTCAGGTTCATATACTAATCAGCTTCTAGGCAGGTTAATATACTCGTCAGGATCTAGTCTGGTTCATATGCTCGTCAGGTTTAGATGCTAGTCTGGTTCATGTACTAGTCTGGTGGTTCATGTACTAGCCAGGTTCTAGTCTGGTTCATTACCTAGTTTGGTTCACATACTAGTCTGGTACAGGTTCAAGTCAGGATCCTATACTAGTCAGGTTCATATACTAGTCAGGTTCATATACTAGTCAGGTTCATATACTAGTCAGGTTCATATACTAGTCAGGTTCTAGTCAGGTTCATATACTAGTCAGGTTCATGCACTAGTCAGGATCCTATACTAGTCAGGTTCATATACTAGTCAGGTTCTAGTCAGGTTCATATACTAGTCAGGTTCATATACTAGTCAGGTTCATGTACTAGTCAGGTTCTAGTCAGGTTCATATACTAGTCAGGTTCTAGTCAGGTTGATATACTAGTCAGGTTCATATACTAGTCAAGTTGATATACTAGTCAGGATCCTATACTAGTCAGGTTCATATACTAGTCAGGTTCTAGTCAGGTTGATATACTAGTCAAGTTGATATACTAGTCAGGATCCTATACTAGTCAGGTTCATATACTAGTCAGGTTCATATACTAGTCAGGTTCTAGTCAGGTTCATATACTAGTCAGGTTCATATACTAGTCAGGTTCATATACTAGTCAGGTTCATATACTAGTCAGGTTCATATACTAGTCAGGTTCATATACTAGTCAGGTTCATATACTAGTCAGGTTCATATACTAGTCAGGTTCATATACTAGTCAGGTTCATATACTAGTCAGGTTCATATACTAGTCAGGTTCATATACTAGTCAGTTGATATACTAGTCAGGTTCATATACTAGTCAGGTTGATATACTAGTCAGGATCCTATACTAGTCAGGTTCATATACTAGTCAGGTTCATATACTAGTCAGGTTCATATACTAGTCTAGACTTTATACTGGGGAAGAGAAGGACATGTTTCATCCCTCTCCAGCCAGTTGGGCGTGGCCACTGAGTGAGCATAAAATTACTAATGAAAGCAATTCTCTCCTTTAGAAAGATAAAATTACATTTAATATTTTCACAAATAGTTTCGTATTTAAACATTTCAATTGCATAACAATTTCATGTGAATCTGATAACAAGAATGTGTAGACTTTCCAAGATACAATTTATGTCGTCCTGTCATCAGTAATAATGTCCCAGACGACAACTGATCTGACATCATATTCTTTAAGTAACAACGGACACTTTCAACTGGTTGGATTACAGAAATATTGTCCCATTCCCCAACCTTTTGATGTTACCATACTATCTCTATGTTAAAAAAAGGCTTTCCAAGAGTCCATTCTGTAGAGTAGAGAGAGAGAATGTATTTATGGGGGAGGGGGGGGTCATAAACCCAACAGGGTAATGTCATGACACATTTTTTTAGATCTGCAATGGCACACCTGTAAGAACCCTCTTCGTGCTGTGTCCAGGACGGTTGCAGAGTATATCCTGCTCCAGCTTGCTTTGGATGAAGGGGAGACTGGCACTCCTACTTTGATATTCACTGGTAAACCTGTCCTTACACCTTTTGGTCCTGCTGTGTATGTGCGTGCAGGACTGTTGCAGAGTACTGCCCCAAAGCTGCAGTCTCTGAAGGTGAACCACTGTCACAACGTGACTGAGTCCAGTCTGGACACCCTGCGGAAGAGGAACGTTGAGATTGACGTGGAGCCACCACTACAGAGGGCACTTGTGCTGCTGCAGGTAGGAGGGCGAAGGACACACTCATGTACAATTACTAACACAACAATTAGTGTATTTGAATAATCACATATCACCCCCCCCAGTTTTAAAACTTAATAACATCCGGCATCCTATATGTTTTAATGTGAATGGCTGAACACACAGTGTCTTGTATTGTTTCGCTGAGGCATTGATGAATGCAATTGTACTGTAAGGACTGTACCAAACAAAATGTCCATCTGAAAGGATATGAAGTATCATCCATAATGTATTATTGTTGTTGTCTGTCTATTTCCCTGGTGATACTGCAGGATGTGGTGGGGTTCGCTCCCTTCATCAACCTCCAGATCTAGGCTAAAGTACATCTGTATTACTCATCCAACCAACTGAAAACAGGTAGGCTAGCTAGGCTAAATGACATCTGTATTCCTCATCCAACCAACTGGAAACAGGTAGGCTAGCTAGGCTAAAGGACATCTGTATTCCTCATCCAACCAACTGGAAACAGGTAGGCTAGCTAGGCTAAAGTACATCTGTATTACTCATCCAACCAACTGAAAACAGGTAGGCTAGCTAGGCTAAAGTACATCTGTATTACTCATCCAACCAACTGGAAACAGGTAGGCTAGCTAGGCTAAAGTACATCTGTATTACTCATCCAACCAACTGAAAACAGGTAGGCTAGCTAGGCTAAATGACATCTGTATTCCTCATCCAACCAACTGGAAACAGGTAGGCTAGCTAGGCTAAAGGACATCTGTATTCCTCATCCAACCAACTGGAAACAGGTAGGCTAGCTAGGCTAAAGGACATCTGTATTCCTCATCCAACCAACTGGAAACAGGTAGGCTAGCTAGGCTAAAGGACATCTGTATTCCTCATCCAACCAACTGGAAACAGGTAGGCTAGCTAGGCTAAAGGACATCTGTATTCCTCATCCAACCAACTGGAAACAGGTAGGCTAGCTAGGCTAAAGGACATCTGTATTCCTCATCCAACCAACTGGAAACAGGTAGGCTAGCTAGGCTAAAGGACATCTGTATTCCTCATCCAACCAACTGGAAACAGGTAGGCTAGCAAGGCTAAATTACATCTGTATTCCTCATCCAACCAACTGGAAACAGGTAGGCTAGCTAGGCTAAATGACATCTGTATTCCTCATCCAACTAACTGAAAACAGGTAGGCTAGCTAGGCTAAATGACATCTGTATTCCTCATCCAACTAACTGAAAACAGGTAGGCTAGCTAGGCTAAATGACATCTGTATTCCTCATCCAACTAACTGAAAACAGGTAGGCTAGCTAGGCTAAATGACATCTGTATTCCTCATCCAACTAACTGGAAACAGGTAGGCTAGCTAGGCTAAATGACATCTGTATTCCTCATCCAACTAACTGGAAACAGGTAGGCTAGCTAGGCTAAATGACATCTGTATTCCTCATCCAACTAACTGGAAACAGGTAGGCTAGCTCGCTATCTAACGCTTCTCAGAATCAGCTAAATATTTGAGTAGTTTTGCTCTAAATGCCTGTTTAGGTGTGTTCCTATGTATTCATGCAGTATAAATGCTATGTAACTACAAATCTCCTGAAGTGTGCACTTGTTCACTACTCCCCATTATATAAAGTATTGGATAGGTGTACTAGACAGTTTCCACAATATTTATTATACCAGTAATTACCAGTAAAAGCAGTGTGTACTTAAGGACAGAATATTGGACTCCACTTTAATGTTCTGCAGTCTATGTAACCAGAGGTATTGTTTTTGTTTGCAGGTTTTCCTCCACTAGGAGAATGACCTGTTTCAATTGAAACACACCCTGTGTATGCTGGGACATCAACTAAGCAATTCAAGGACAAACAAAAACGGATGTATATGGGAAATATATTGTGAAACTTGTCTCTTTATTTATTACAGTGATGTTGCAGATTTATAATTACGCACTTAGGAAAAGACTGAAGGAAGCCGTGCACATTTCAGTAACGCTGTCACGAGTCCAAAAGATTCCTGCAGTATTTATTTGCATCTCATCACACACTAACAACACTTTAGATGGTCTTGTGATCTAGAGCTTTAAAAAAAAAAAAAAGGACAATTCCAACCAAAGGAGAAGCCGTAACTATAAGAGCATATTGTTGAGTTTTTGTGTGTTTATTGACATGTTACTCTGCTAAATGTATGATACATACCATACACCTCTAAATGTCTCATACAGATTAGCTAGGTCAACTTTTATATATTAGCTAGGTAAATGTTTTATATTCGGTAAATAAACGTTTTATATTGTGTGTTTGCATTGACCTTATATTGACTGAAACTATTATTTTTAATGGTTAGTTGAGCTGATCAGTCTTGGCCCAGTCCACCATTTTGTTAAAATGTCATTTTAAAATGTGATAAGACTCTGGAATCCGTGATCTCGAAATCCTCCTTTTGCCTGTTTACTTCAGGAAATCTGCTTTTTCATTTTTGAATGTCTGAAAACATGTAGGTCGAGTTGTAAAACGACATTTAGTTCCATAAGCTTTCTCGTATGGTAGGCTATGAAGAAGGACGCATTTCTGTTTGTTTTTCAATGGTCACATATTACAATCCCAGTTTTACATCTTGGAAGAAACACGAGAGGAACATGCAGTGTAAAGTCTATTTTAATGTGATTGGCTGATCAACCCACGTTGTATTGTTTCACCGAGGAGTTGCAGTATTGAAACTAGTTGTATTCGATGTGTAATAAGGGACCATCCAATCATGTCTATCTGAGACTATAAAGCACTATCTATAACCTATGAGTGTTTTTATCTTTGTCTTGCTAGTTATCTTACTACGTTCTCTGGGTGGCGGTTGGAAGGAACAGGACTTCTCTTTGTGTAAACATAACATTACAACCAGAAGGAAGCTCTCTTCCTATAATAATAATAATAATATATGCCATTTAGCTGACGCTTTTATCCAAAGCGACTTACAGTCATGTGTGCATACATTCTACGTATGGGTGGTCCCGGGAATCGAACCCACTACCCTGGCGTTACAAGCGCCATGCTCTACCAACTGAGCTACAGAAGGACCACAAACAGATGTACATGTGAACGCCATTGAACTTCAAGTGAAAACGTTCTTAAATTCAGGCATGGAAGGTGCAACTGTTCTTCTAATTATCCCACAATGCTTCACTGCGAATTGAGAAGTGGGGTATTTTTACTGTCACAGTACTCGGCCTCCTGACTGTTAATGCAACAGGCTAGGAGCAACAGTTTAGGGGTTAAATGCCTTGCTCAAGGCCACAATGGCAGTAGGGGATGGCACCAACCCTGTGCCTGTTGTCTTTTAGATGCTGTGCTTGATTTAGTTTGCCTGGTGCAATGCGATCAATGGAATAGTCCAAAAAGTGCAAACCCCACTCACCCATCTGGCCCTCCCAGACAGGCTCAAGCAAACGCTCAAACAACAAGCTGAATGAAATCAACTTGAAATTTTAACACTGTTGGTCCTACTTCAGGAACCCTCACATGCTGACAGCTCTCTAACTAGCTGGAGGACCCAGTGTTACACCTAAACAGGAATATTATGCCAGTAAATATCTGAAGGAAGATGCACAAACATACAGAGACGGTCCCTGAGGTAACCAAATACTGTATATGAACAATGTTGTGTATTTTGAAGTGTTCTTGTGGGTTAGCTAAGGCTTAATGCCCGAGGAGGCAGAGTAGCCTATAATGCTTTTGAGAATAGAATGTTGATGTCTGGACGATGTAGAATTGCATCATTTAAAATGTTTTTAAAAATGTAAATACGCCTGCAAGACGTCTTGCCAATTAACAAACTATGTCGAGACTGCATCTTCCCAATGCGTAATGTATATAGGTTACATCGTGCCTACGTTGGGCAGAGGTTTGTGTGCTATCTGGGATCAGGCATCAAATTAGCACGAAATGGCAAGGGGGGGGGATCATCATTGAAAGCACATAGAACATCATACATATTTATTACCTGATGGTCTTCCTTGATTTTTGGGGGGCGGCAGGTAGCCTAGTGGTTAGAACGTTGGGCCAGTATCCGAAAGGTTGCTGGATTGAATCCCGAGCTGTCGAGTAAAAAAATCTGTTGTTCTGCCCCTGAACCTTTGATGATCTTCATCAGATGACACTCATAGGACTTCATGTTACACAATACATGTATGTTTTGTTTGATAAAGTGCATATTTATATTTAAAAAATCTCAGTATACATTGGCACATTATGTTCACTAGTTCCAAAAATATCTGGTGATATTGCAGAGAGCCACATCAGTTTACAGAAATACTCATTAGAAATGTCGATGAAAATACAATTGTTAGACATGGAAATATAGATACAGCGGTTGCATTAAGGAGAAGTGTGTCACATTTCAAAAAAGCTTTACGGAAAAAGCAAACCATGCAATAATCTGAGTACAGCTTTCAGACAACAAAGCAGCCAAAAAGATATCCGCCATATTGTGTAGTCAACATTAGTCATAAATAGCATAATAAATATTCACTTACCTTTGATGATCTTCATCAGAATGCACTCCCAGGAATCCCAGTTCCACATGAAATGTTTGATTTGTTCGATAATGTCAATTTTTGTCCAAAGAGCTACATTTGTTAGCACGTATGGTAAACAAAACGAAAGTCATGAAGCGCGTTCCCAAGTTACAGACGAAATGTCAAAAAGTTCTGTTACTGTCCGTAGAAACATGTCAATTGATGTATGGAATCCATCTTTATGATGTATTTAACATAAAACTTCAATAATATTCCAACCGGAGAATTCCTTTGTCTTCAGAAAAGCAAAGGAAGGCAGCTACCTCTCATGTGAAAGGTGCGTGATCAGTGCGTGACTGCTGGCAGACCTCTGACTCATTCCTCTCTCATTCGGTCCCACTTCACAGTAGAATCCTCAAACAAGTTTCTAAAGGAAGTGCAACATATCCCACTGTGTATTCAATAGGGTCTGGATTGAAAATCCACCAACCTAAGATTTTCCACTTCCTGTTTGGATTTCTTCTCAGGTTTTTGCCTGCCATATGAGTTCTGTTATACTCGCATACATCATTCAAACAGTTTTAGAAACTTCAGAGTGTTTTCTATCCAATACTACTAATAATATGCATATATTAGCAACTGGGACTGAGGAGCAGGCAGTTTACTTGGAGCACCTCTGGGCACCTTTCATCCAAGCTACTCAATACTGCCCCTGCAGCCATAAGAAGTTAATCCAGGACCTGCAGTGCCTAGCTCCACCCCTACTCCCCAGGTGTTCTCATTTGTTGACTTCTGTAACCTTAAAAGCCTTGGTTTCATGCATGTTAACATTGGAAGCTTTCTCCCTAATTTTGCTTTATTCACTGCTTAAGCACATTCTGCCAACCCGGATGTCTTAGCAGTGTCTGAATCCTGGCTTAGGGAAACCACCAAAAAGCCAAGTTGTTAAACAGATTACCGACCATTTCGAATCTCACCATACCTTCTCCGCTATGCAATCTGGTTTCAGAGCTGGTCATGGGTGCACCTCGCCCACACTCAAGGTCCTAAACGATATCATAACCACCATCTGTCAATCACAACATTCTTATTGGCAGACTCAACCACCTTGGTTTCTCAAATGATTGCCTCGCTTGGTTCACCATCTGTTGTCCGGACCTCTGGCAGTCTCTATGGGGGTGCCACAGGGTTCAATTCTCGGGCCGACTCTCTTCTCTGTATACATCAATGATGTCGCTCTCGCTGCTGGTGATTCTTTGATCCACCTCTACGCAGACGACACCATTCTGTATACCTCTGGCCCTCCAGATGAGCTTCAATGCCATACAACTCTCCTCCCGTGGCCTCCAGCTGCTCTTAAATGCATGTAAAACTATATGCATGCTCTTCAACCGATCTTGCCCGCACCTGTCTGCCCGTCCAGAATCAAAACTCTGGACGGTTCTGACTAGAATATGTGGACATCTACAAATTACTTGGATGTCTGGTTAGACTGTAAACTCTCCTTCCACACTCACATTAAACATCTCCAGGATCCAAAATTAAATCTATAATTGGCTGTCCTAGTCACAACCAAGCATCCTTCATTCATGGTGCCAAACATACCCTCAAAACTAACCATTTATGATCCTCAACATCTTGGCGATGTCATTTACAAAATAGCCTCCAACACTCTACTCAACAAATTGGATGCAGTCTATCACAGTGCCATCCGTTTTGTCACCAAAGCCCTATATACTACCCACCACTGCGACCTGTATGCTCTCGTTGGCAGGCCCTCGCTTCATACTCGTCGTGTTCAGGGTCTTGCAGTTTCAACTGTTCTGCCAATTCATACCGTGCTGCATTTATGAAATTTCAACATCTTGGTCATGTTCTGTTACCATCTCTAGCACCGGCACCCAGAAGAGGACTGGCCACTCCCAGCAGGTATATCAAACTGGTTTCTTTTTATGGTTTTAAAGAAATGGCTTTCTTTGCCACTCTTTAAAGGCCAGTTTTGTGCAATGTTTGACTGAAAAATGTTTCCTAGGCTGGAGGTTTCCCACCTCAGCTGTACTTGCAGATCACCAGCTGTACGAAGCTGCATCTCTAGATCAGTTTGATCCTGTATGAGCTGAAAGCTTAAAAGGATTCTTTGATCCACCTCTCCCCATACTGACACCATTCTGATACTCTGGCCTTCCAGATTTCAATGCCATACAACTCTGCACAGTCCTGGCCATTGGGATGTTTAAAGCTTGGGAAATACTATCCAAATGCTTTAAACTCTTCTTCTTGCAACACCTGTATGCCCTCCAGACCTGCCTGGTGTGTTCCTTGTTATGTGGACATCTACAAATGTCTGGTTCATGATGCTCTCTGCGCTTTTAACGGACCTCTAAGACTATCACAAAGTGCAGGTGTCTTTAGACCTAAACTCTCCTTATACAGACTCATTAAACATCTCATCAAAATGAAATTTAGGTCAACATTTGGATCATACAAGCATCCTTCATTATGGTGCCAGACATTTGCTGCACTAAAAGGGGCTGATAATACCGATCCTCAATTTTTCATGTCATTTTAATTTGTTAAAAAAGTTCCAAATATACTCAATAAATGGATGCAGTCTACTTCATCCGATTTTGTCCACCAAAGCCCCATAACTACCCACAAAAAAACTGTTTTATATCTTGGCTGGCCCTTGAAGCCTGCCAAACCCTGTGGCTCCAGGTCATCCACAAGTCTCTCAAGGGGGCCCCAACTATCTCAGCTCACTGGTCACCAAGCAGCACCACACAAGGTCTGGTACAACAGTTACTCAGGTGGTCTTCCCCAAATCCTTCTTCCTTCCTGGATGTCTCCTTCCAGTTCTCTGCTGTCCAGTGTACTGGTTACATCAGGTGGTCTGTTAACTGCAAAGATCTCTGTTTTTACCTCCCTCATGGTCTAAGCACCAGCTGTCAGAGCAGCTCACATACTGCACCTGGTACAATCTGTTGCCATCAATCTGCTCACCCCAGGTCTGTATTTATTTATTTATCTGTGTCTGACCCCAAATCTCAACTTGCACATCCTACCATTCCAGTTTTAATTGCTAATTAATAATTACTTTGCCACCACGGCCTATTTATTGCCTAACACTTACTCATCATACATTCGTTTGCACACATGGTATATAGATTTTCCTACTGTATTATTGATTGTACACCATTCCTACCTCTGTGTTGTTGTTTGTGTCAAACTGCTTTGCAGTATCTTGGCAGAATGTTTTAAAATGAGTAACTTGTTGGTTTGCCAAGGACTACCTGGTAAAAAAGGCAAAGGTCTGGAAATCAGCATATACGTTTATATTCAACAGTTACACAGGTTGTCTGGACCAGAACACACTGCAGGTCTGGTAGAACAAATTCAATCAGGTTGTAAGGAATACAAAAAATAGGAATACCTAGGATAGGATAAAGTAATCCTTCTCACCCCCCTTTAAACAGATTTAGATGCACTATTAATAAAGTGGCTGTTCCACTAGATGTCATAAGGTGAATGCACCAATTTGTACATTCAGCAAAAATAAAACAGTCTGCTAAATGACTTAAATGTAAATCTAAACAGTTACATCAGGTGGTCTGGACCAGACCACACTGCAGGTCTGGTACAACAGTTACATCAGGTGGTCTGGACCAGAACACACTGCAGGACTGGTACAACAGTTACATCAGGTGGTCTGGACCAGAACACACTGCAGGTCTGGTACAGTTTAGTTACATCAGGTGGTCTGGACCAGAACACACTGCAGGTCTGGTACAACAGTCACATCAGGTGGTCTGGACCAGAACATGAGGTCTGGTACAGCAGTTACATCAGGTTGTCTGGACCAGAACACACTGCAGGTCTGGTACAACAGTCACATCAGGTGGTCTGGACCAGAACACACTGCAGGTCTGGTACAACAGTTACATCAGGTGGTCTGGACCAGAACACACTGCAGGTCTGGTACAACAGTTCATCACCCCACTGTATTTATTTATTTATCTGCGCCTTTCAACAGTCCTGGTGGTCTGGACCAGTAGTACAACAGTTACACAGGTGGTCTGCACTATCTGGTACAACAGTTACATCAGGTGGTCTGGACCAGAACACACTGCAGGTCTGGTACAACAGTTACATCAGGTGGTTCTTCTCCACATCTCTTTTACTTCTGGATGTCAGAACTTCCCATCCTGTCCAGTGTAAAGGTTAATTGCAGGCGGTTTTTGGTGATGGTCTACATACTAATGGCCCAGCTATTGCCATGCTTTGTTTTCACCATCATAGGTAACATATCTGTTGTGTCTGTCTTTTAAACTTTGTTTACTCATCCGCTGTCAGTGGAATTGTGTATATTTTCTGCCACAGACACCCAACCCTCTGAAACACTGTTCACGTAACAGGCAATTAAACAATTAAACTATATTTCATCTGAAAAATGTTTATTGAAAACATAAATCAATTTGCCCAATAACCACTTATTGTCTTAAAAAGACATTGTTACAGTTGTTGTTTAGCTAAAATGGTTCTATATAGATTTTTTTTTAGGGGTCTCCTATATTAAGAATGCAATAAAACCCTTTTTAGTTGTATCCAGATATTTCTTTTCTAAGAGTATAGTGAGTGACATTGTGTGTTGACTTATTTAATGATCTGGAGTGTAGATGGAAGAGTTTCTGAAGAATCTATTTACATCATGTTTTTGTACCAATATTAGCCAAAATCATTTTTTCTTAGGGAACTTCTTAGGGGGTTGGGGGTGTGGAAATGACCTGGACAGGTAGGATGTCAGATGTAACAGCAGAGAGGCAACTCAGTCTCTGGACCTCCTAGCAGACTGCTTCTACTCCACAATCTCCAGGTTAGTTGACCTTTATTATTATTGTTGCCCGAGGAGGAAGGGTTTTCTAGACCATGTGTGTCTGCTTCTGCTCTGCTTGTTCTTTGGAGTCTGGAACGACCGGGTTACTGTACAATGACTGTGACAACTGCTGATGTAAAAATAAAAGGATTTAGAAATTAATTTGATTGATTGGTTGGTTAATTGATTGACTTATTGTCCAACCTGGATGGGGGTGTTTTTTTGTGTAGGAAAGGATGAGGTGCCAGGGTGTGTTAGTGCTGGTCACTGCTGGGTTTCCTGTTGGCAAACCAGCTCAACCAGTTTAAGGCTAAGGAAGGTATGTCAAGTGCGTGTGTGTGTGTACATTTTTCCCGACATTATCAGGACCACAATCTCCTGACAAGTCTTTAGAATCTCCTGACAAGTCTTTAGAATCTCCTGACAAGTCTTTAGAATCTCACTGACAAGTCTTAGTCTCTAGAATCTCCTGACAAGCCACTAGAATCTCCTGACAAGTCACTAGAATGTCCTGACAAGCCACTGAATCTCCTGACAAGCCACTAGAATGTCCTGACAAGTCACTAGAATCTCCTGACAAGTCTCTAGAATGTCCTGACAAGCCACTAGAATGTCCTGACAAGTCACTAGAATGTCTGACAAGCCACTAGAATGTCTGACAAGACATGACAAGCCACTAGAATGTCCTGACAAGTCACACTAGAATGTCCTGACAAGAGCATGTCCGACAAGCCACTAGAATGTCCTGACAAGCCACTAGAATGCCCTGACAAGTCATTAGAATGTCCTGAAAAGCCACTAGAATGTCCTCTTTCTGTGCTGTCAGTGGGCCCAGAAAATGACCTGACAGGTAGGATGTCTGCAAAGAAGACAAGCCACTGATGTCCTATTTCTGACAAGCCACTCCTCTAGAATGCCCTCAAGTCTCCACTAGAATCTCATCTGTCTGCCCTCTCTCTGGTTCTCTGCTCTCTCTCTGCTCTCTACTCTCTATTCTCTCACTCTCTCCTCTCTCTCTCTCAATTCAATTCAAGGGCTTTATTGGCATGGGAAACATGTGTTAACATTGCCAAACAATGACTAGATAATATATAAAGTGAAATAAACAAAAAAATTAAAAGTAAACATTACACATACAGAAGTTTCAAAACAATAAAGACATTACAAAATGATTGACTTATTATATATAAGACATATATATATATATATGTACAGTATTTTTGTTTAAAATGTACAAATGGTTAAAGGACACAAGATAAAATAAATAAGCATAAATATGGGTTGTATTTACAATGGTGTGTGTTCTTCACTGGTTGCCCTTTTCTCGTGGCAACACCAGCTCACAAATCTTGCTGCTGTGATGGCACACTGTGTAATTTTTCCCCAGTATATGGGAGTTTATCAAAATTGATTTGTTTTAGAATCTCTTGTGGATCTGTGTAATCTGAGGGAAAGTATGTCTCTCTAATATCTGGAATCATGTTTTGGGCAGGAGGTTAGGAAGTGCAGCTCAGAATTCCACCTCATTTTGTGGGTCAGTGAGCACATAGCCTGTCTTCTCTTGAGAGCCACTGAATGCCCTGACTCAATAGAAGGCTATGCTCACTGATGTCTGTACATAGTCAAAGCTTTCCTTAATTTTGGGTGCAGTCACAGTGGTCAGGTATTCTGCCGCTGTGTACTCTCAAAGATTGAGCATTCTTCTCTCTCTCTCTCTCTCTCTCTCTCTCTCTCTCTCTCTCTCTCTCTCTCTCTCTCTCTCTCTCTCAATGACAATAGACACGTGTGTTGAATTTTTGATAACTTTGACAGATCAGTAGTTGTCATCATGTTGCTAGGTAGAGTAGGGTGATATGCTAGTTTACACACTCTGTATGTGTCCTAAATGGCTTTCTATTCTGTCCAGAACCCTGTGGGGTCTGGTCTAAAGTAGTGCACTGCATAGAGAATGTGGTACCATTTGGAATGCAGTCTATCATGTACTTCCTGCTGACTTTATAGATCAAAGGTCACATTGGGGGATCTAGACACGGAGCAACAGGAAGATCAAAGGTCACGTTAGGGGATCTAGACACGGAGCAACAGGAAGATCAAAGGTCACGTTAGGGGATCTAGACACGGAGCAACAGGAAGATTAAAGGTCATTGTGGGAACAAGACACTGGGTAACAGATAACATTTCACTATCTCTGCTCTGACTCTACCTTGTGGACATGAATTGTAGTTACGTCTTTGGTTTCTGGGATTCATCTGATTACTTAATTAATAAACTTAATTAATAAACTTAATTAATAAACTTTCACTTTAAAGTTAAAATCCTTAGTTGCCACATACAGTTTTGGACTTATAAATGAACGTTATATCCATTCATTCTCCAAGAAAATAACTTACAAATGCATCATGAGCAGTCTGAGAACCTGAGGCCTCTGGAGCAGGTTTTCATCAAGGATCTCTCTGTACTTTGCTCTGTTCACCTTTCTCTCGATCCTGACTAGTCTCCCAGTCCCTGCCACTGAAAAACATCCCCACAGCATGATGTTGCCACCACCATGCTTCATCATAGGGATGGTGTATGTTTCCTCCAGAACGCCCAGGACCTCTGACTGGGGTGAAGGTTCACCTTCCAACAGGACTACGACCCTAAACACTCAGCCAAGACAACGCAGGTGTGGTTTTGGGACAAGTCTCTGAATGTCCTTGAGTGGCCCAGCCAGAGACCAGACTTTAACCCGATTGAACATGTCTGGAGAGACCGGAAATAGCTGTGCCACAACGCTCCCCATCCAACCTGACAGAGCTTGAGAGAATCTGCAGAGAAGATTGGGACAAACTCCCCAAATACAGGTGTGCCAAGCTTGTAGCGTCGTGCCCAAGAAGACACAAGGCTGTAATCGCTGCCAAAAGTGCTTCAACAAAGTACTGAGTAAAGGGTCTGAATACTTATGTAAATGTGATATTTTAGTTTTTGTATTTAAAAAAAATAAATGTTCAACAATTTCCTGCTTTGTCATTATGGGGTATTATGATGTCATTATGGGGTATTATGATGTCATTATGGGGTATTGTGATGTCATTATGGGGTATTATGATGTCATTATGGGGTATTATGATGTCATTATGGGGTATTGTGATGTCATTATGGGGTATTGTGATGTCATTATGGGGTATTGTGATGTCATTATGGGGTATTGTGATGTCATTATGGGGTATTATGATGTCATTATGGGGTATTATGATGTCATTATGGGGTATTGTGATGTCATTATGGGGTATTGTGATGTCATTATGGGGTATTATGATGTCATTATGGGGTATTGTGATGTCATTATGGGGTATTGTGTGTGGATTGATGAGGCAAAAAAACAATTAACTCCATTTTAGAATAAGGCTGTAACTTAACAAAATGTGGGAAAAGTCAAGGGGTCTGAATACTTGCTGAATGCACCGTATGGGCCACAGGAACGCTCCACATCAGCGTGTCCACAGGACTTGAAAACCCACCACCGGCCCAGGTGATAGGCCCAGGCCGATAGTGGTAAAGTTCCTGAGGTTCAAGGACAAGGTTGCTGTTCTGGAAAGAGCCAAGAGCTTGAGAGGAACGTATATCTTCCTCAACGAGGACTATCCTGAAGCTGTGCGCCAGAAGGGGAAAGATCTTATCCCAGCCATGAAAGCTGCCCGAGTGCGCGTGGGGACATTGCTTACATCCGCTATGACAGGCTCATTGTCCATCCTCCCCCAGAAGCCTGGAAGGGATGAGTGAGTCAAGCCTATGGGTTCGTAGCTTCAATAAACACAAACAAACACACACGCACGCATTACACGAAGCACACACACACACACACACACACACACACACACACACACACACACACACACACACACACACACACACACACACACACACACACACACACACACACACACACCAATTGATTAATGGACTGCTGAATGTATATATTTTTCTCTTGCTTTGTCTGCTCTTTTCAGTATTATGTCTATCTCTGATAAGATACCCAGGAAAGAGCTGAAAATATCCCATATTATATTATATGAGGCCTTAGAAATACGGTTCATGAAATCAATAACTTGCTAACATCAGATAACATTCATATATTAGCCATTTCTGAGACTCACTTATATAGTTCATGTGATGATACAGCAGTAGCAATACAAGGATATAGCATCGATAGAAGGGACAGAAATTCTTATGGGGGAGGTGTTGCTGTATTCAGAGTCATATTCCTGTAATGCTTAGAGAAGATCTTATGGGGGAGGTGTTGCTGTATTCAGAGTCATATTCCTGTAATGCTTAGAGAAGATCTTATGGGGAGGTGTTGCTGTATTCAGAGTCATATTCCTGTAATGCTTGGAGAAGATCTTATGGGGGAGGTGTTGCTGTATTCAGAGTCATATTCCTGTAATGCTTGGAGAAGATCTTATGGGGGAGGTGTTGCTGTATTCAGAGTCATATTCCTGTAATGCTTAGAGAAGATCTTATGGGGGAGGTGTTGCTGTATTCAGAGTCATATTCCTGTAATGCTTAGAGAAGATCTTATGGGGGAGGTGTTGCTGTATTCAGAGTCATATTCCTGTAATGCTTAGAGAAGATCTTATGGGGAGGTGTTGCTGTATTCAGAGTCATGTTCCTGTAATGCTAAGAGAAGATCTTATGGGGAGGTGTTACTGTATTCAGAGCCATGTTCCTGTAATGCTTAGAGAAGATCTTATGGGGGAGGTGTTGCTGTATTCAGAGTCATATTCCTGTAATGCTTAGAGAAGATCTTGCTGTATTCAGAGTCATGGGGAGGTGTTACTGTATTCAGAGCCATGTTCCTGTAATGCTTAGAGAAGATCGTATGGGGGAGGTGTTGCTGTATTCAGAGTCATATTCCTGTAATGCTTAGAGAAGATCTTATGTCAAGTGTTATTGAAGTGTTGTGGTTGCAGGTTCACTTGGCACATCTAAAGCCTTTTCTTTTGGGGTGTTGCTATAGGCCACCAAGTGCTAACAGTCAGTATCTAAATAATATGTGTGAAATGCTTGATAGTGTATGTGATGTAAACAGAGAGATCTACAGTGCCTTGCGAAAGTATTCGGCCCCCTTGAACTTTGCGACCTTTTGCCACATTTCAGGCTTCAAACATAAATATATAAAACTGTATTTTTTTGTGAAGAATCAACAACAAGTGGGACACAATCATGAAGTGGAACGACATTTATTGGATATTTCAAACTTTTTTAACAAATCAAAAACTGAAAAATTGGGCGTGCAAAATTATTCAGCCCCTTTACTTTCAGTGCAGCAAACTCTCTCCAGAAGTTCAGTGAGGATCTCTGAATCATCCAATGTTGACCTAAATGACTAATGATGATAAATACAATCCACCTGTGTGTAATCAAGTCTCCGTATAAATGCACCTGCACTGTGATAGTCTTTAAGCATCATCCCACCAGGAGCACTGTGCAATTTGGATACAAAAATATTTCCCAAGATAGCACTGTATTGAAATGGAAGGAGTATCAGACCACTGCAAATCTACCAAGACCTGGCCGTCCCTCTAAACTTTCAGCTCATACAAGGAGAAGACTGATCAGAGATGCAGCCAAGAGGCCCATGATCACTGTGGATGAACTGCAGAGATCTACAGCTGAGGTGGGAGACTCTGTCCATAGGACAACAATCAGTCGTGTATTGCACAAATCTGGCCTTTATGGAAGAGTGGCAAGAAGAAAGCCATTTCTTAAAGATATCCATAAAAAGTGTTGTTTAAAGTTTGCCACAAGCCACCTGGGAGACACACCAAACATGTGGAAGAAGGTGCTCTGGTCAGATGAAACCAAAATTGAACTTTTGGCAACAATGCAAAATGTTATGTTTGGCGTAAAAGCAACACCCTGAACACACCATCCCCACTGTCAAACATGGTGGTGGCAGCATCATGGTTTGGGCCTGCTTTTCTTCAGCAGGGACAGGGAAGATGGTTAAAATTGATGGGAAGATGGATGGAGCCAAATACAGGACCATTCTGGAAGAAAACCTGATGGAGTCTGCAAAAGACCTGAGACTGGGACGGAGATTTGTCTTCCAACAAGACAATGATCCAAAACATAAAGCAAAATCTACAATGGAATGGTTCAAAAATAAACATATCCAGGTGTTAGAATGGCCAAGTCAAAGTCCAGACCTGAATCCAATCGAGAATCTGTGGAAAGAACTGAAAACTGCTGTTCACAAATGCTCTCCATCCAACCTCACTGAGCTCGAGCTGTTTTGCAAGGAGGAATGGGAAAAAATGTCAGTCTCTCGATGTGCAAAACTGATAGAGACATATAGCTGTAATCGCAGCAAAAGGTGGCGCTACAAAGTATTAACTTAAGGGGGCTGAATAATTTTGCACGCCCAATTTTTCAGTTTTTGATTTGTTAAAAAAGTTTGAAATATCCAATAAATGTCGTTCCACTTCCTGATTGTGTCCCACTTGTTGTTGATTCTTCACAAAAAAAATACAGTTTTATATCTTTATGTTTGAAGCCTGAAATGTGGGAAAAGGTCGCAAAGTTCAAGGGGGCCGAATACTTTCGCAAGGCACTGTACTTTCTTTCGACCCTGAATATGGACTGGTTTTCATCAAGGTGTCCGCTTGAGAGGAAGCTTCTCACTGTAACCAGTGCCTGTAATCTGGTTCAGGTTATTAATCAACCTACCAGGGTGTTTACAAACACTACAGGAACAAGATCATCCACATGTATCGATCACATTTTTACTAATACGGTAGAACTTTGTACTGAAGCTGTATCTGTACCTACTGGATGCAGTGATCACAATATAGTGGCTATATCCAGGGAAACCAAAGTTCCAACAGCTGGGCCTAAAATAGTGTATAAGAGATCATACAAAAGATGTGGATAATGTTGAAAATATTTGATGTGATTAATGAGGAGCATCCAGACACTTGATGAATTTATAAAATAAATGATTGATAAATATGCACCTGTTAAGAAACTGACTGTTGGAACTGTTTAAGGCTCGATGAGATTGATGGATTGATGAGGAATTAAAAAACTGTATGGTTGAAAGAGATGGGGCTAAATGAGTGGCTAATAACTGCACATCTGACTGTCTGACTTTTGAGAAATGATGTGACTAAACTCTACAAGAAGAAGAAGAAACTATATTGTGAATTGTTTTATTGTTTTTATTTAAGTCAGTTAAAAACAAATTCTTATTTACAATGACGGCCTACCCGGGCAAACCCGGAACCCTGGACCAATTGTGCGCTGCCCTGTGGGACTCCCAATCAGGGCCGGATGTGTACAGCCTGGATTCGAACCAGGGACTGTAGTGAAGTCAAGATCAATGATATAAAGAATTATGGGGGAAAAAACGTTGAAGTGATTTAAATGAAACGAGGTGCAGAAAGACAAATTGAACTCCATCTTTCATCCAATCAGATGGCTTTATTCATCACAAAAACATTTGATGTTGACAATTATGTTAATGATTACTTCATTGGCAAAGTGGTCAAACGTAGGCAGGAAATGCCGATAATGAACAGTGAGCCATTGTATTCATGCATAAAAAAAATAAATAATGAAAGAAAAGCATTGCAAGTTTGAGTTTTGTAAAGTTATTTTTATTTATTTATTTTATTTCACCTTTATTTAACCAGGTAGGCTAGTTGAGAACAAGTTCTCATTTGCAACTGGAACAAGATAAAGCATAGCAGTGTGAACAGACAACAGAGTTACACATGGGTAAACAATTAGCAAGTCAATAACACAGTAGAAAAAAATGGGCAGTCTATATACAATGTGTGCAAAAGGCATGAGGAGGTAGGCGAATAATACAATTTTGCAGATTAACACTGGAGTGATAAATGATCAGATGGGCCAGGTAGAGATATTGGTGTGCAAAAGAGCAGAAAAGTAAATAAATAAAAACAGTATAAAAACAGTATGGGAATGAGGTAGGTGAAAAATGAGCTATTTACCTATAGACTATGTACAGCTGCAGCGATCGGTTAGCTGCTCCGGATAGCTGATGTTTGAAGTTGGTGAGGGAGATAAAAGTCTAAAGCGATTTAAATATCGTTCCAGTGTACTAAAGCCAAATGAGGTATTGGCTTTAGGGATGATCAGTGAATACACCTGCTTGACGGATGGGTGTTGCCATCGTGACCAGTGAACTGAGATAAGGCGGAGCTTTACCTAGCATGGACTTGTAAATGAGATGACGAATAATGAGGGCCAATAACTGCATACTGAGTGGTGGGTGGTATAATTGACAAAACGGATGGCACTGTGATAGACTGCAAGTTTGCTGAGTAGAGTGTTGAAGCCATTTTGAGATGACATGTTTTTATCGGTAGGATAGTCAGTTTTACTAGGGGCAAAGCTTGGCAGCGTGAGTGAAGGAGGCTTTGTGCGGAATAGAAAGCCGACTCTGGATTTGATTTTTGATTGAGATGTTTGATGTGAGTCTGGAAGGAGAGTTTGCAGTCTAGCCAGACACCTAGGTACTTATAGATGTCCACATATTCAAGGTTGGAACCATCCAGGGTGGTGATGCTAGTCGGGCATGCTGGGTGCAGGCAGCGATCGGTTGAAAAGCATCATTTGGTTTTATTTAAGAGCAGTTGGAGGCCACGGAAGGAGTGCTGTATAATTGAAGCTCGTTTGGAGGTTTGAAAGCACAGTGAACTCCAATCTTTCAGTCCAATAGAATGGTGTCGTCTTAGATTCAGGGAATCGCCCGCAGCAAGAGCAACATCATTGATATATACAGAGAAATTATGCCCGAGAATTGAACCCTGTGGCAAATGACTGCCAGTAGGACCGGAAATGCCCCTGATTTGAACACTGAACTCTGTCTGCAAAGTAATTGGTTTTGAACTCGGAGAGGTGGAAAGATTATTGTTATCGATCAATAATGACAAACCTCCTGACATTGCCATGATGGAAAGCTACTGAGGATGGTAGCTGACTCTATAGTCACTCCTATCTGTCATATCTTTAATCTGAGCCTAGAGGAAAGTCATTGTCCTCAGGCCTGGAGGGAAGCCATAGTATATCCGCTACCCAAGAGTGGTAAAGCAGCCTTTACTGGTTCTAACAGCAGACCTATCAGCTTGCTGCCAGCTCTTAGCAAAATGCTTGTTTGACCAAATACAATGGTACTTCTCTGTAAACAAATTAACAACAGCCTTTCAGCATTCTTATAGAGAATGGCACTCCACATGTACTGCACTGACACACATGACTGATGATTGGTTGAAAGAAATTCATAATAAGAAGATTGTGGGAGCTGTACTATTAGAATTCAGTGCAGCCTTTGATATTATTCAAATCAAATCACATTTTATTTGTCACATGAGCCGAATACAACAGGTGTAGTAGACCTTACAGTGAAATGCTTACTTACAAGTCCTTAAAAACTCTTAAGGATACGCCCCTTTAAAAAAATAATGTCACTTAAAATGACATACCCAAATCTAACTGCCTGTAGCTCAGGCCCTGAAGCAAGGATATGCATATTCTTGGTACCATTTGAAAGAAAACACTTTGAAGTTTATGGGAAATGTGAAAGGAATGTAAGAGAATATAACACAATAGATCTGGTAAAAGATAATACACAAGGGGGAAAAAAACATTAGTATTTTTTTTTTACCATGATCTTTGAAATGCAAGAGAAAGGCCATGAGGACACTAAGGTAACCTGCCTAAACGACTACCGCCCCGTAGCAGTCACGTCTGTAGCCATGAAGTGTTTTGAAAGGCTAGTCATGGCTCACATCAACACCATTATCCCAGAAACCCGAGACTCACTCCGATTTGCATACCGCCCCAACAGATCCACAGATGATGCAATCTCTATTGCACTCCACACTGCCCTTTCCCACCTGGACAAAAGGAACACCTATGTGAGAATGCTGTTCATTGACTACAGCTCAGCGTTCAACACCATAGTGCCCTCAAAGCTCATCGCTAAGCTAAGGACCCTGGGACTAAACACCTCCCTCTGCAACTGGATCCTGGACTTACTGACGGGCCGCCCCCAGGTGGTAAGGTTAGGTAACAACACATCCGCCACGCTGATCTTCAACACAGGGGCCCCTCAGGGGTGCGTATTCAGTCCCCTCTTGTACTCCCTGTTCACTCATGACTGCACGGCCAGGCACGACTGCAACACCATCATTACATTTGCCGATGACAAATCAGTGGTTGTCTGATCACCGACAACGACGAGACAGCCAATAGGGAGGAGGTCAGAGACCTGGCCGTGTGGTGCCAGGACAACAACATCTCCCTCAACGTGATCAAGACAAAGGAGATTACAGGAAAAAGAGCACTGGGCACGCCCCCATTCTCATTGACTGGGCTGCAGTGGAGCAGGTTTAATCAAATCAAATCAAATTATTTATATAGCCCTTCGTACATCAGCTGATATCTCAAAGTGCTGTACAGAAACCCAGCCTAAAACCCCAAACAGCAAGCAATGCAGGTGTAGAAGCACGGTGGCTAGGAAAAACTCCCTAGAAAGGCCAAAACCTAGGAAGAAACCTAGAGAGGAACCAGGCTATGAGGGGTGGCCAGTCCTCTTCTACCTGTGCCGGATGGAGATTATAACAGAACATGGCCAAGATGTTCAAATGTTCATAAATGACCAGCATGGTCAAATAATAATAATCAAAGTAGTTGTCGAGGGTGCAGCAAGTCAGCACCTCAGGAGTAAATGTCAGTTTGCTTTTCATAGCCGATCATTAAGAGAATCTCTACCTCTCCTGCTGTCTCTAGAGAGTTGAAAACAGCAGGTCTGGGACAGGTATCATGTCAGGTGAACAGGTCAGGATTCCATAGCCGCAGGCAGAATAGTTGATACTGGAGCAGCAGCACGGCCAAATTGACTGGGGACAGTAAGGAGTCATCATGCCAGGTAGTCCTGAGGCATGGTCCTAGGGCTCAGGTCCTCCGAGAGAGAGAAAGAGAGAATTCGAGAGAGCATACTTAAAAATTCACACAGGACACCGGATAAGACAGGAGAAGTACTCCAGATATAACAAACTGACCCTAGCCCCCCGACACAAACTACTGCAGCATAAATACTGGAGGCTGAGACAGGAGGGGTCAGGAGACACTGTGGCCCCATCCAATGATACCCCCGGACAGGGCCAAACAGGAAGGATATAATTCCACCCACTTTGTCAAAGCACAGCCCCCACACCACTAGAGGGATATCTTCAACCGCCAACTTACCATCCTGAGACAAGGCCGAGTATAGCCCACAAAGATCTCCACCACGGCACAACCCAAGGGGGGGCGCCAACCCAGACAGGAAGATCACATCAGTGACTCAATCCACTCAAGTTTAGAGCTTCAAGTTCCTTGGTGTCCACATCACCAACAAACTAACATGGTCCAAGCACACCAAGACAGTCCCGAAAAGGACACGACAAAACATATTCCCCCTCAGGAGACTGAAAATATTTGATATGGGTCCTCAGATCCTCAAAAGGTTCTACAGCTGCACCATCGAGAGCATGACTGGTTGCATCACTGTCTGGTATGGCAACTGCTCGGCCTCCGACCGCAAGGGACTACAGAGGGCAGAGCTGTGGACTCGAGTCACATGACTTGGGCTCTGGTCAGACTCGAGTCACACATATGATGACTTGCAACTCGAATATGACTTGAACACCAATGACTCGTGACTTGACTTGGACTTGAGCCTTATGAAACGACCTGACTTGATACCCTCCCCAAGCCCAAACATTAAAAAATGATGCTATTAGAAAATAGCATACCCGTTAAATGAAAACTCTTCATTTAACGGGTTACAGTTTGAATCGGAGAGCAGCCAATCAAATTGTGCCAGCTGAGAAAAAGTTGCGCGTGGCATTGCAGAGGAACGTCGGTGGGTGAATTGAGATGGAGCCCTTGGAAAGATGATACCCCAAATTATTATTTTCGGAAATAAATACAAAGTTGTATCAACAAAAACTGGATTTCAACTTACAAAATATACCTAATCAAATGGCTACCCAGACTATTTGCATTGCCCCCCCACTTTTACACCGCTGCTACTCTCTGTTGTTATCTTCTATGCATAGTCACTTTCTGAACTCTACCTACATGTACATATTACCTCAACTAACCGGTGCCCCCGCACATTGACTCTGTACCTGTACCCCCCTGTATATAGTCTAGCTATTGTTATTTTACTGCTGGTCTTTAATTACTTGTTACTTTTATTTCTTATATTTATCTGTATTTTGTAAACTGCATTGTTGGTTAGGGGCTCGTAAGTAAGCATTTCACTGTCAGGTACCTGTTGTATTCGGCGCATGTGACTAATACAATTTGATTTGATTTGAATATAACTAAAATGGTTTTCTTTAATAGAAGCCTCTCTAATTCCAAACATGTAAAGTGTGGTGTACCACAGGGCAGCTCTCTAGGCCCTCTACTTTCTTTATATTTTTACCAATGACTTGCCACTGGCATTAAACAAAGCATGTGTGTCCATGTATGCTGATGATTCAAGTGTTCTATAACTGGTATAGAGAATATATAGACCTAGACAGTGTTCTATAACTGGTATAGAGAATATATAGACCTAGACAGTGTTCTATAACTGGTATAGAGAATATATAGACCTAGACAGTGTTCTATAACTGGTATAGAGAATATATAGACCTAGACAGTGTTCTATAACTGGTATAGAGAATATATAGACCTAGACAGTGTTCTATAACTGGTATAGAGAATATATAGACCTAGACAGTGTTCTATAACTGGTATAGAGAATATATAGACCTAGACAGTGTTCTATAACTGGTATAGAGAATATATAGACCTAGACAGTGTTCTATAACTGGTATAGAGAATATATAGACCTAGACAGTGTTCTATAACTGGTATAGAGAATATATAGATAGACAGTGTTCTATAACTGGTATAGAGAATATATAGACCTAGACAGTGTTCTATAACTGGTATAGAGAATATATAGACCTAGACAGTGTTCTATAACTGGTATAGAGAATATATAGACCTAGACAGTGTTCTATAACTGGTATAGAGAATATATAGACCTAGACAGTGTTCTATAACTGGTATAGAGAATATATAGACCTAGACAGTGTTCTATAACTGGTATAGAGAATATATAGACCTAGACAGTGTTCTATAACTGGTATAGAGAATATATAGATAGTTCTATAACTGGTACCTAGACAGTGTTCTATAACTGGTATAGAGAATATATAGACCTAGACAGTGTTCTATAACTGGTATAGAGAATATATAGACCTAGACAGTGTTCTATAACTGTTCTATAACTGGTATAGAGAATATATAGACCTAGACAGTGTTCTATAACTGGTATAGAGAATATATAGACCTAGACAGTGTTCTATAACTGGTAGAGAATATATAGACCTAGACAGTGTTCTATAACTGGTATAGAGAATATATAGACCTAGACAGTGTTCTATAACTGGTATAGAGAATATATAGACCTAGACAGTGTTCTATAACTGGTATAGAGAATATATAGACCTAGACAGTGTTCTATAACTGGTATAGAGAATATATAGACCTAGACAGTGTTCTATAACTGGTATAGAGAATATATATAGACAGTGTTCTATATATAGACCTAGACAGTGTTCTATAACTGGTATAGAGAATATATAGACCTAGACAGTGTTCTATAACTGGTATAGAGAATATATAGACCTAGACAGTGTTCTATAACTGGTATAGAGAATATATAGACCTAGACAGTGTTCTATAACTGGTATAGAGAATATATAGACCTAGACAGTGTTCTATAACTGGTATAGAGAATATATAGACCTAGACAGTGTTCTATAACTGGTATAGTATAGAATATATAGACCTAGACAGTGTTCTATAACTGGTATAGAGAATATATAGACCTAGACAGTGTTCTATAACTGGTATAGAGAATATATAGACCTAGACAGTGTTCTATAACTGGTATAGAGAATATATAGACCTAGACAGTGTTCTATAACTGGTATAGAGAATATATAGACCTAGACAGTGTTCTATAACTGGTATAGAGAATATATAGACCTAGACAGTGTTCTATAACTGGTATAGAGAATATATAGACCTAGACAGTGTTCTATAACTGGTATAGAGAATATATAGACCTAGACAGTGTTCTATAACTGGTATAGAGAATATATAGACCTAGACAGTGTTCTATAACTAGGTATAGACCTAGACAGTGAATATATAGACCTAGACAGTGTTCTCTAACTGGTATAGAGAATATATAGACCTAGACAGTGTTCTATAACTGGTATAGACCTAGACAGTTCTATAACTGGTATATATAGACCTAGACAGTGTTCTATAACTGGTATAGAGAATATATAGACTCCCCTAGACAGTGTTCTATAACTGGTATAGAGAATATATAGACCTAGACAGTGTTCTATAACTGGTATAGAGAATATATAGACCTAGACAGTGTTCTATAACTGGTATAGAGAATATATAGACCTAGACAGTGTTCTATAACCTGGTATAGAGAATATATAGACCTAGACAGTGTTCTATAACTGGTATAGAGAATATATAGACCCTAGACAGTGTTCTATAACTGGTATAGAATATATAGACCTAGACAGTGTTCTATAACTGGTATAGAGAATATATAGACCTAGACAGTGTTCTATAACTGGTATAGAGAATATATAGACCTAGACAGTGTTCTATAACTGGTATATAGACTGAATATATAGAGATATAGACCAGACAGTGTTCTATAACTGGTATAGAGAATATATAGACCTAGACAGTGTTCTATAACTGGTATAGAGAATATATAGACCTAGACAGTGTTCTATACTGGTATAGAGAACAGATATATTAGGCAGGGCTCCGGGCAGCCGGCGGAAATGGAGGAAAACTCGCCTCCCTGCGGACCTGGCATCCTTTCACTCCCTCCTCTCTACATTTTCCTCCTCTGTCTCTGCTGCTAAAGCCATTTTCTACCACTCTAAATTCCAAGCATCTGCCTCTAACCCTAGGAAGCTCTTTGCCACCTTCTCCTCCCTCCTGAATCCTCCTCCCCCCTTCTCCTCTCTGCAGATGACTTCGTCAACCATTTTGAAAAGAAGGTCGACGACATCCGATCCTCGTTTGCTAAGTCAAACGGCACCGCTGGTTCTACTCACACTGCCCTACCCTGTGCTCTGACCTCTTTCTCCCCTCTCTCTCCAGATGAAATCTCGCGTCTTGTGACGGCCGGCCGCCCAACAACCTGCCCGCTTGACCCTATCCCCTCCTCTCTTCTCCAGACCATTTCCGGAGACCTTCTCCCTTACCTCACCTCGCTCATCAACTCATCCCTGACCGCTGGCAACGTCCCTTCCGTCTTCAAGAGAGCGAGAGTTGCACCCCTTCTGAAAAAACCTACACTCGATCCCTCCGATGTCAACAACTACAGACCAGTATCCCTTCTTTCTTTTCTCTTCAAAACTCTTGAACGTGCCGTCCTTGGCCAGCTCTCCCGCTATCTCTCTCTGAATGACCTTCTTGATCCAAACCAGTCAGGTTTCAAGACTAGTCATTCAACTGAGACTGCTCTTCTCTGTATCACGGAGGCGCTCCGCACCGCTAAAGCTAACTCTCTCTCCTCTGCTCTCATCCTTCTAGACCTATCGGCTGCCTTCGATACTGTGAACCATCAGATCCTCCTCTCCACCCTCTCCGAGTTGGGCATCTCCGGCGCGGCCCACGCTTAAGATTGCGTCCTACCTGACAGGTCGCTCCTACCAGGTGGCGTGGCGAGAATCTGTCTCCTCACCACGCGCTCTCACCACTGGTGTCCCCCAGGGCTCTGTTCTAGGCCCTCTCCTATTCTCGCTATACACCAAGTCACTTGGCTCTGTCATAACCTCACATGGTCTCTCCTATCATTGCTATGCAGACGACACACAATGAATCTTCTCCTTTCCCCCTTCTGATGACCAGGTGGCGAATCGCATCTCTGCATGTCTGGCAGACATATCAGTGTGGATGACGGATCACCACCTCAAGCTGAACCTCGGCAAGACGGAGCTGCTCTTCCTCCCGGGGAAGGACTGCCCGTTCCATGATCTCGCCATCACGGTTGACAACTCCATTGTGTCCTCCTCCCAGAGCGCTAAGAACCTTGGCATGATCCTGGACAACACCCTGTCGTTCTCAACTAACATCAAGGCGGTGGCCCGTTCCTGTAGGTTCATGCTCTACAACATCCGCAGAGTGACCCTGCCTCACACAGGAAGCGGCGCAGGTCCTAATCCAGGCACTTGTCATCTCCCATCTGGATTACTGCAACTCGCTGTTGGCTGGGCTCCCTGCCTGTGCCATTAAACCCCTACAACTCATCCAGAACGCCGCAGCCCGTCTGGTGTTCAACCTTCCCAAGTTCTCTCACGTCACCCCGCTCCTCCGCTCTCTCCACTGGCTTCCAGTTGAAGCTCGCATCCGCTACAAGACCATGGTGCTTGCCTACGGAGCTGTGAGGGGAACGGCACCTCAGTACCTCCAGGCTCTGATCAGGCCCTACACCCAAACAAGGGCACTGCGTTCATCCACCTCTGGCCTGCTCGCCTCCCTACCACTGAGGAAGTACAGTTCCCGCTCAGCCCAGTCAAAACTGTTCGCTGCTCTGGGCCCCCAATGGTGGAACAAACTCCCTCACGACGCCAGGACAGCGGAGTCAATCACCACCTTCCGGAGACACCTGAAACCCCACCTCTTTAAGGAATACCTAGGATAGGATAAGTAATCCTTCTCACCCCCCCCCCCTTTAAGATTTAGATGCACTATTGTAAAGTGACTGTTCCACTGGATGTCATAAGGTGAATGCACCAATTTGTAAGTCGCTCTGGATAAGAGCGTCTGCTAAATGACTTAAATGTAAATGTAATGTGAAATGTAAAATATAGACCTGGACAGTGTTCTATAACTGGTATAGAAGTATATAGACCTAGACAGTGTTCTATAACTGGTATAGAGAATATATAGACCTGGACAGTGTTCTATAACTGGTATAGAGAATATATAGACCTGGATAGTGTTCTATAACTGGTATAGAGAATATATAGACCTAGACAGTGTTCTATAACTGGTATAGAGAATATATAGACCTAGACAGTGTTCTATACCTGGTATAGAGAATATATAGACATAGACAGTGTTCTATACCTGGTATAGAGAATATATAGACCTAGACAGTGTTCTATAACTGGTATAGAGAATATATAGACCTGGACAGTGTTCTATAACTGGTATAGAGAATATATAGACCTAGACAGTGTTCTATAACTGGTATAGAGAATATATAGACCTAGACAGTGTTCTATAACTGGTATAGAGAATATATAGACCTAGACAGTGTTCTATAACTGGTATAGAGAATATATAGACCTGGACAGTGTTCTATATTATTATGGATAGTAGTGTCATCACCTGTTGTATTACTCTACTATGTTCCATGTGCTGATGTATATTCTCCTACCAGTTCATTAGTTATAATCAGTATGCTAGTGATGACGAGACAGGGAATCGGTAGCATGTGCTGATGTATATTCTCCTACCAGTTCATTAGTTATAATCAGTATGCTAGTGATGACGAGACAGGGAATCGGTAGCATGTGCTGATGTATATTCTCCTACCAGTTCATTAGTTATAATCAGTATGCTAGTGATGACGAGACAGGGAATCGGTAGCATGTGCTGATGTATATTCTCCTACCAGTTCATTAGTTATAATCAGAATGCTAGTGATGACGAGACAGGGAATCGGTAGCATGTGCTGATGTATATTCTCCTACCAGTTCATTAGTTATAATCAGAATGCTAGTGATGACGAGACAGGGAATCGGTAGCATGTGCTGATGTATATTCTCCTACCAGTTCATTAGTTATAATCAGTATGCTAGTGATGGAGAGACAGGGAATCGGTAGCATGTGCTGATGTATATTCTCCTACCAGTTCATTAGTTATAATCAGTATGCTAGTGATGGAGAGACAGGGAATCGGTAGCATGTGCTGATGTATATTCTCCTACCAGTTCATTAGTTATAATCAGAATGCTAGTGATGGAGAGACAGGGAATCGGTAGCATGTGCTGATGTATATTCTCCTACCAGTTCATTAGTTATAATCAGTATGCTAGTGATGGAGAGACAGGGAATCGGTAGCATGTGCTGATGTATATTCTCCTACCAGTTCATTAGTTATAATCAGAATGCTAGTGATGGAGAGACAGGGAATCGGTAGCATGTGCTGATGTATATTCTCCTACCAGTTCATTAGTTATAATCAGTATGCTAGTGATGGAGAGACAGGGAATCGGTAGCATGTGCTGATGTATATTCTCCTACCAGTTCATTAGTTATAATCAGAATGCTAGTGATGGAGAGACAGGGAATCGGTAGCATGTGCTGATGTATATTCTCCTACCAGTTCATTAGTTATAATCAGTATGCTAGTGATGGAGAAACAGGGAATCGGTAGCATGTGCTGATGTATATTCTCCTACCAGTTCATTAGTTATAATCAGTATGCTAGTGATGGAGAGACAGGGAATCGGTAGCATGTGCTGATGTATATTATCCTACCAGTTCATTAGTTATAATCAGTATGCTAGTGATGGAGAGACAGGGAATCGGTAGCATGTGCTGATGTATATTATCCTACCAGTTCATTAGTTATAATCAGTATGCTAGTGATGGAGAGACAGGGAATCTGTAGCATGTGCTGATGTATATTATCCTACCAGTTCATTAGTTATAATCAGAATGCTAGTGATGGAGAGACAGGGAATCTGTAGCATGTGCTGATGTATATTCTCCTACCAGTTCATTAGTTATAATCAGAATGCTAGTGATGGAGAGACAGGGAATCTGTAGCATGTGCTGATGTATATTCTCCTACCAGTTCATTAGTTATAATCAGAATGCTAGTGATGGAGAGACAGGGAATCGGTAGCATGTGCTGATGTATATTCTCCTACCAGTTCATTAGTTATAATCAGAATGCTAGTGATGGAGAGACAGGGAATCTGTAGCATGTGCTGATGTATATTCTCCTACCAGTTCATTAGTTATAATCAGAATGCTAGTGATGGAGAGACAGGGAATCGGTTGCTTAAAGCCGCCTCCTTTGAAGTTGCAGTCATGGCCTTTTGTCATGTTTAGTCATCGGTCTGTTCACTGTATTCCTGCCCTGCCATCTTGTGGAGCTTTCAACTTACTGTTTCCTATCAAATCAATGTTGCATTTCCTCTTGAGAGAACCGAACCTCAGGAACAGCTTCCTCGTATTGCCTTGCCCTCCCCGAGGGCTGTGGGGGTCATGACATTCTGCCAGCCAGTGACTGTCAAGGTTGAAATAACTGCCAGGTCTCATGGTAATTTACCGCTAATTAAAATTATGGTGCATTTATAACTGTCACATTGTCAATGAACTTTACTATTCTAGCTCTTCACTAATGTTATTTCATTGTAATATGGTTCACCTATATCTGGACATTTACTAACTATAATTCCTCTTTCATTGTACTTTCAGAAACATGTCTACGCACACACACACACACACACATACACTACACAGTTCTTGCCCTGTGGGTACACACACACACACACACACACACACACACGTTGATACCACAGTTCACACACACACACTTTTGACACACATGTCTACACCACACACATTCACACACACACACACCACCACACCCACACACACACACACACACACACACACACACACACACACACACACACACACACACATTCTTGCCCTGTGAACATAACCTTCCATTAAATATCATAACTGGAGTTGCCAGATTTCTCATGACTAGCAACATTTAGTCAACGTACCCTCCTTTACATGGGGACAGGCCACCAAAAATCTGGAACTGTCCTCGGATATCCCCGGCATTTGGTAACCCGAGCTTTATCAGTGAAAATATAGCCTCCCCACTGGGCACAGACGTCAGTTCAACCCTTGGTTTTCATTTATATTTCGTTGAGTTGTCAACTTGAATTCAATATGAAATAAGCAATACATTTCACCGTGACATTGGACTTAAGTTAAAAATTGTTTGAAAAAAATTCAGTCAGGTAGGCTATATTTGGTCAGTAGTCCAGGCCTAGGCTACGTTGTAGTTGCGTAGTAGACTATGAAAGTTATTGTGCAGGTTTCTGTAGGCCTATAGGCTACCTAGACTACATTTAGACATGTCCATAACAAGTTTCAGAATGTAATAGTCTGTCTGTCTGTCTGTCTGTCTGTCTGTCTGTCTGTCTGTCTGTCTGTCTGTCTGTCTGTCTGTCTGTCTGTCTGTCTGTCTGTCTGTCTGTCTGTCTGTCTGTCTGTCTGTCTGTCTGTCTGTCTGTCTATCTCTCCTCTCTCTCTCTCTCTCTCTCTCTCTCTCTCTCTCTCTCTCTCTCTCTCTCTCTCTCTCTCTCTCTCTCTCTCTCTCTCTCTCTCTCTCTTTACCTCTGTCTCTCTCTCTCTTTACCTCTGTCTCTACCTCTCTCTCTCTCTCTCTCTCTCTCTCTCTCTCTCTCTCTCTCTCTCTCTCTCTCTCTCTCTCTCTCTCTCTCTCTCTCTCTACCTCTCTCTCTCTCTCTCTCTCTCTCTCTCTCTCTCTCTCTCTCTCTCTCTCTCTCTCTCTCTCTCTCTCTCTCTCTCTCTCTCTCTCTCTCTCTCTCTCCTCTCTCTCTCTCTCTCTCTCTCTCTCTCTCTCTCTCTCTCTCTCTCTCTCTCTCTCTCTCTCTCTCTCTCTCTCTCTCTCTCTCTCTCTCTCTCTCTCTCTCTCTCTCTCTCTACAAGTCTTTATCTGATAGTTTGTCCATGTTGTATTTCTTTCATCTGGATGACTAGTGAATTAATCAAGAACCACCTGGCCACAGCAGGACACGGGACAGGTGTGTGAAGCAGCAAGATATGAGGGAAGAAGGGAAAGTAGGCTACTGTAATAAAAAATAAAAAAAAATAATAATAAACTCAACACATGGTGGCAGCCTTGAGCTATTTTATATCCTCTGTTTCCTCTAACTTGTCTGCATTTCTGTATTTTCAAAATAATGAAAACGTTATATATATTTGATTCCGTTTTAATACTCTCAACCAAATATTTAATGTAAAACTTTATCATTAATTGCATATTCGTGCAATGTAAGGTATTTCCTCTGAAACCAGACTAAAATAATGTAGTTCTGATAAAGTAGGCTTATGTTATCAGTACAGTCATTAATAGTATGTTGTTCTAGTCATGCTATAGGCCTACACCTTTGCATGTAGTCAAATAAAAAATAAAAAACATTTTTTTTTGTCACTTGAGCTGAATACAACAGCATTTTCATCTTACCGTGAAATGCTTACTTACAAGCCCTTAACCAACAATGCAGTTCAAGAGTTAAGAAAATATTTACTAAATAAACTAAGCTAAAAAAGAAACTAAAAAGTAATACAATAAAATAACAAATAACTAGGCTATATATGACTCCCTCCCATCACCACCTCCACCACCACCCCCTCTTCCACCACCAACATCTCCACCATCACCACATCCACCCCCTCCTCCACCACCAACATCTCCACCACCATCACCACCACCATCACCATCACCGCGGCATAACCTCAGTAGTCTTACGGTGAGTTTGGCAGACCACAAAGTCTTGCTTGAAGTCTTCTCTGCCATTAAAAAAACACAAGAGGTCTATTTTCCACTTCATGGTTTATCCCATCTGCTGTTGTGGCGGGGCAGGGACTGTAGGTGCACCAACAGAGAGTTGTATTGGGAGGGCTGCAGGGACTGTAGGTGCACCAACAGAGAGTTGTATTGGGAGGGCTGCAGGGACTGTAGGTGCACCAACAGAGAGTTGCATTGGGAGGGCTGCAGGGACTGTAGGTGCACCAACAGAGAGTTGTATTGGGAGGGCTGCAGGGACTGTAGGTGCACCAACAGAGAGTTGTATTGGGAGGGCTGCAGGGACTGTAGGTGCACCAACAGAGAGTTGTATTGGGAGGGCTGCAGGGACTGTAGGTGCACCAACAGAGAGTTGTATTGGGAGGGCTGCAGGGACTGTAGGTGCACCAACAGAGAGTTGTATTGGGAGGGCTGCAGGGACTGTAGGTGCACCAACAGAGAGTTGTATTGGGAGGGCTGCAGGGACTGTAGGTGCACCAATTATATTATTAGTGGTATGACTCATTGCGTGTTCATTAGAGGCATGAGTTCATTGTATTGGGAGAGCTGCAGGGACTGTAGGTGCACCAACAGAGAGTTGCATTGGGAGGGCTGCAGGGACTGTAGGTGCACCAACAGAGAGTTGTATTGGGAGGGCTGCCTTCTTGGGAGGACCGGCTTCCTTCTGTTACTGTTATCATAATGCTGATAAAGGAATGTGGTGTTATGTCATATTATATTATTAGTGGTATGACTCATTGCGTGTTCATTAGTAGGCATGCGTTCATTAAGTAGCCCTGTATTCATTAAGTATCCCTGTATTCATTAAGTATCCCCGTATTCATTAAGTAGGCCTGTATTCATTAAGTAGGCCTGTATTCATTAAGTAGCCCTGTATTCATTAAGTTAGGCCTGTATTCATTAAGTATCCCTGTATTCATTAAGTAGGCCTGCGTTCATTAAGTAGGCCTGTATTCATTAAGTAGGCCTGTATTCATTAAGTATCCCTGTATTCATTAAGTTGGCCTGTATTCATTAAGTATCCCTGTATTCGTAAAGTAGCCCTGCGTTCATTAAGTATCCCTGTATTCATTAAGTATCCCTGTATTCATTAAGTAGGCCTGTGTTCATTCAGTAGCCTTGTGTTCATTAAGTAGGCCTGTTCATTAAGTAGGCCTGTGTTCATTAAGTATGCCTGCGTTCATTAAGTATGCCTGCGTTCATTAAGTAGGCCTGTGTTCATTAAGTAGACCTGTAATCATTAAGTAGACCTGTGTTCATTAAGTAGACCTGTAATCATTAAGTAGACCTGTGTCCATTAAGTAGACCTGTAATCATTAAGTAGACCTGTGTTCATTAAGTAGACCTGTGTTCATTAAGTAGACCTGTGTTCATTAAGTAGACCTGTGTTCATTAAGTAGGCCTGTGTTCATTAAGTAGGCCTGTGTCCATTAAGTAGACCTGTGTTCATTAAGTAGGACTGTGTTCATTAAGTAGACCTGTAATCATTAAGTAGGCCTGTGTCCATTAAGTAGACCTGTAATCATTAAGTAGGACTGTGTCCATTAAGTAGACCTGTGTTCATTAAGTAGGACTGTGTTCATTAAGTAGACCTGTGTTCATTAAGTAGGCCTGTGTCCATTAAGTAGACATGCGTTTGGCAAATATTTCCATAATTAACCGAGATATTTGGTTGTTGCAATATGGATATTGGATGTCAGTTTTTAACCTTTTTTTTTTGTGGGGGGGGGTCATTTTGATGATTTGTTCAGAGAGCAGCCACACAAACTGTTGTAAAACAACGGACGTAAAACGGCTGACGTAAAATGGACGTAAAACAGACGTAAAACAACGGACATATACCAGACATATACCGGACATATAACAGACATAAAACAGACATATAACAGACATAAAACAGACATATAACAGACATAAAACAGACATATAACAGACATAAAACAGACATTTAACAGACATAAAACAGACATATACCAGACATATAACAGACATAAAACAGACATATAACAGACATAAAACAGACATATAACAGACATAAAACAGACATATAACAGACATATAGGATACATTTAACAGACATATAACAGACATAAAACAGACATATAACAGACATATAGCAGACATATAACAGACATATAACAGACATATAGGATACATTTAACAGACATAGAACAGACATAAAACAGACATATAGGATACATTTAACAGACATAAAACAGACATATAACAGACATATAACAGACATATAACAGACATAAAACAGACATATAACAGACATATAGCAGACATATAGCATACATTTAACAGACATAAAACAGACATAAAACAGACATATAACAGACATATAACAGACATATAACAGACATATAACAGACATATAACAGACATATAACAGACATATAACAGACATATAACAGACATATAGGATACATTTAACAGACATAAAACAGACATATAACAGACATAAAACAGACATATAACAGACATATAACAGACATATAACAGACATATAACAGACATATAACAGACATATAACAGACATATAACAGACATATAACAGACATATAACAGACATATAACAGACATAAAACAGACATAAAACAGACATATAACAGACATATAGGATACATTTAACAGACATAAAACAGACATATAACAGACATATAGCAGACATATAACAGACATATAGCAGACATATAGGATACATTTAACAGACATAAAACAGAAATAAAACAGACATATAACAGACATATAACAGACATATAACAGACATAAAACAGACATAAAACAGACATATAACAGACATATAACAGACATATAACAGACATAAAACAGACATATAACAGACATATAACAGACATATAGCAGACATATAACAGACATAACAGACATATAACAGACATATAACAGACATATAACAGACATATAACAGACATAAAACAGACATATAACAGACATATAACAGACATATAACAGACATATAACAGACATATAACAGACATATAACAGACATATAACAGACATATAACAGACATATAACAGACATATAACAGACATATAACAGACATAAAACAGACATATAACAGACATATAACAGACATATAACAGACATATAACAGACATAAAACAGACATATAACAGACATATAACAGACATATAACAGACATATAACAGACATAAAACAGACATATAACAGACATATAACAGACATATAACAGACATATAACAGACATATAACAGACATATAACAGACATATAACAGACATATAACAGACATATAACAGACATATAACAGACATATAACAGACATATAACAGACATATAACAGACATAAAACAGACATATAACAGACATAAAACAGACATATAACAGACATATAACAGACATATAACAGACATAAAACAGACATATAACAGACATATAACAGACATATAACAGACATATAACAGACATATAACAGACATATAACAGACATATAACAGACATAAAACAGACATATAACAGACATATAACAGACATATAACAGACATATAACAGACATATAACAGACATATAACAGACATAAAACAGACATATAACAGACATAAAACAGACATATAACAGACATATAACAGACATATAACAGACATATAACAGACATATAACAGACATATAACAGACATATAACAGACATATAACAGACATATAACAGACATATAACAGACATATAACAGACATATAACAGACATATAACAGACATATAACAGACATATAACAGACATATAACAGACATATAACAGACATAAAACAGACATATAACAGACATAAAACAGACATATAACAGACATATAACAGACATAAAACAGACATATAACAGACATAAAACAGACATATAACAGACATATAACAGACATAAAACAGACATATAACAGACATATAACAGACATATAACAGACATATAACAGACATAAAACAGACATATAACAGACATATAACAGACATATAACAGACATATAACAGACATATAACAGACATATAACAGACATATAACAGACATATAACAGACATAAAACAGACATATAACAGACATAAAACAGACATATAACAGACATATAACAGACATATAACAGACATATAACAGACATATAACAGACATATAGCAGACATATAGCAGACATATAACAGACATATAACAGACATATAACAGACATATAACAGACATATAACAGACATATAACAGACATATAACAGACATATAACAGACATATAACAGACATATAACAGACATATAACAGACATATAACAGACATATAACAGACATATAACAGACATATAACAGACATATAACAGACATATAACAGACATATAACAGACATATAGCAGACATATAACAGACATATAACAGACATATAACAGACATATAGCAGACATATAACAGACATATAGCAGACATATAACAGACATATAACAGACATATAACAGACATATAACAGACATATAACAGACATATAACAGACATATAACAGACATATAACAGACATATAGCAGACATATAACAGACATATAACAGACATATAACAGACATATAACAGACATATAACAGACATATAACAGACATATAACAGACATATAACAGACATATAACAGACATATAACAGACATATAACAGACATATAACAGACATATAACAGACATATAACAGACATAAAACAGACATAAAACAGACATATAACAGACATATAACAGACATATAACAGACATATAACAGACATATAACAGACATATAACAGACATATAACAGACATATAACAGACATATAACAGACATATAACAGACATATAGCAGACATATAACAGACATATAACAGACATATAACAGACATATAACAGACATATAACAGACATATAACAGACATATAACAGACATATAACAGACATATAACAGACATATAACAGACATATAACAGACATATAACAGACATATAACAGACATATAACAGACATAAAACAGACATATAACAGACATATAGCAGACATATAACAGACATATAGCAGACATAAAACAGACATATAGCAGACATAAAACAGACATATAGCAGACATAAAACAGACATATAGCAGACATAAAACAGACATATAGCAGACATATAACAGACATATAGCAGACATATAACAGACATATAGCAGACATAAAACAGACATATAGCAGACATATAACAGACATATAACAGACATATAACAGACATATAGCAGACATATAACAGACATATAGCAGACATAAAACAGACATATAACAGACATAAAACAGACATATAGCAGACATATAACAGACATATAACAGACATATAACAGACATATAACAGACATATAGCAGACATATAGGATACATTTAACAGACATAAAACATACATATAGCAGACATATAACAGACATATAGCAGACATATAGCAGACATATAGGATACATTTAACAGACATAAAACAGACATATAGCAGACATATAACAGACATATAGCAGACATAAAACAGACATATAGCAGACATAAAACAGACATATAACAGACATATAACAGACATATAGCAGACATATAACAGACATATAACAGACATATAGGATACATTTAACAGACATAAAACAGACATATAGCAGACATATAACAGACATATAGCGGACATATCTTTGTGCTGTATTTTGAAAAGAATTGTAGTTGTTTTAACTCTTGAAAATGTTGCTGTTATAAGAGAGAAAATGGAAGATGCCTGGTAACAGGTCCAATGTAGCAGCTAAAAGCATACTGCAGTGGTCCAGTGTAGCAGCTAAAAGCATCCTGCAGTGGTCCAGTGTAGCAGCTAAAAGCATACTGCAGTGGTCCAGTGTAGCAGCTAAAAGCATACTGCTGTGGTCCAGTGTAGCAGCTAAAAGCATACTGCAGTGGTCCAGTGTAGCAGCTAAAAGCATACTGCTGTGGTCCAGTGTAGCAGCTAAAAGCATACTGCTGTGGTCCAGTGTAGCAGCTAACAGCATACTGCAGTGGTCCAGTGTAGCAGCTAAAAGCATACTGCGGTGGTCCAGTGTAGCAGCTAAAAGCATACTGCGGTGGTCCAGTGTAGCAGCTAAAAGCATACTGCGGTGGTCCAGTGTAGCAGCTAAAAGCATACTGCAGTGGTCCAGTGTAGCAGCTAACAGCATACTGCAGTGGTCCAGTGTAGCAGCTAACAGCATACTGCAGTGGTCCAGTGTAGCAGCTAAAAGCATACTGCAGTGGTCCAGTGTAGCAGCTAACAGCATACTGCAGTGGTCCAGTGTAGCAGCTAACAGCATACTGCAGTGGTCCAGTGTAGCAGCTAAAAGCATACTGCAGTGGTCCAGTGTAGCAGCTAACAGCATACTGCAGTGGTCCAGTGTATCAGCTAAAAGCATACTACTGTGGTCCAGTGTAGCAGGTAAAAGCATACTGCAGTGGTCCAGTGTAGCAGCTAACAGCATACTGCAGTGGTCCAGTGTAGCAGCTAAAAGCATACTGCAGTGGTCCAGTGTAGCAGCTAAAAGCATACTGCTGTGGTCCAGTGTAGCAGCTAACAGCATACTGCAGTGGTCCAGTGTAGCAGCTAAAAGCATACTGCGGTGGTCCAGTGTAGCAGCTAAAAGCATACTGCTGTGGTCCAGTGTAGCAGCTAAAAGCATACTGCGGTGGTCCAGTGTAGCAGCTAAAAGCATACTGCAGTGGTCCAGTGTAGCAGCTAACAGCATACTGCAGTGGTCCAGTGTAGCAGCTAACAGCATACTGCGGTGGTCCAGTGTAGCAGCTAAAAGCATACTGCTGTGGTCCAGTGTAGCAGCTAAAAGCATACTGCAGTGGTCCAGTGTAGCAGCTAACAGCATACTGCAGTGGTCCAGTGTAGCAGCTAAAAGCATACTGCAGTGGTCCAGTGTAGCAGCTAACAGCATACTGCAGTGGTCCAGTGTAGCAGCTAAAAGCATACTGCTGTGGTCCAGTGTAGCAGCTAAAATCATACTGCAGTGGTCCAGTGTAGCAGCTAAAAGCATACTGCTGTGGTCCAGTGTAGCAGCTAAAAGCATACTGCGGTGGTCCAGTGTTGCTCTGTTTCTCTTCTCTCCTGTTCTCCCAAACACAGTGTTTCGACAGGGAGAATAATTCATATCTACCTTAATTATCTTTATTCTAACTCTTGACAGTAATATTATGAGATGTCTGTTGAACAATTGATATTAATGTGTGATATGTCTGTTCAGGAACAGCGGTGTCTTCATATGTCATTAATGTTTTCAGATTTAATTTAACGTGTGCCGTTCAAAAACATTTTCATCACCTAAATGTAATTTAATAGTAAGTAAAAGATTAACCAAATGCAGTCAGGTTCCTGTACTAATTAGAGACTTGTACCCTTACAATAAATTGAATCAAATGTAATTGAATATTTAAAGTGAATTGAACAGTAAGTAAAACGTGAACCAAATTCCATCAGGTTCATCGTCTGTCGCCGAAGTCACTTAAACAGTTGTAAGGTCGGTGTAACATAACAAGTTATTAGAACAGAGGTTATTCAAATCAAATCAAATGTATTTATATAGCCCTTCGTACATCAGCTGATATCTCAAAGTGCTGTACAGAAACCCAGCCTAAAACCCCAAACAGCAAGCAATGCAGGTGTAGAATCACGGTGGCTAAGAAAAACTCTCTAGAAAGGCCAAAACCTAGGAAGAAACCGAGAGAGGAACCAGGCTATGTGGGGTGGCCAGTCCTCTTCTGGCTGTGCCGGGTGGAGATTAGAAACCTAGAGAGGAACCAGGCTATGTGGGGTGGCCAGTCCTCTTCTGGCTGTGCCGGGTGGAGATTAGAAACCTAGAGAGGAACCAGGCTATGTGGGGTGGCCAGTCCTCTTCTGGCTGTGCCGGGTGGAGATTAGAAACCTAGAGAGGAACCAGGCTATGTGGGGTGGCCAGTCCTCTTCTGGCTGTGCCGGGTGGAGATTATAACAGAACATGGCCAAGATGTTCAAGTGTTCATAAATGACCAGCATGGTCGAATAATAATAAGGCAGAACAGTTGAAACTGGAGCAGCAGCAAGTTATTAAACTGTACTTTTAAACAAATACCTCGTTCATTTTCTGAAAATAAATACATTTGAACCTTTATTTAACCAGAAAAAGACCCTTTGAGGTTAGAAAACGTTGTTTGCGAGGGGAGCATTGTGCATGTCACTGTCCCAAATCCAACACTTGGATACTTCCATACTTACTTGATATTCTAACACACGCGTGGGCTGTTAGAGGGGCAGGATATGGGGTTGGGTTCTCAGCCTGAAGCTGTATCAAGTCATCAGAGCAGATTTACCCTGCCTCCTGTTAATCTGCTTCTCCCCTTCAGCTTGGCTCTTATTAAAACTCTGTTAACAGGAAATTGGGAGTACGGCATCAGGTCTTCCTACATGACCTGAAAAGGCGTGAAAATGTAGCCTACAGCAATTGGTTAGTTTCAGCAGTTATTGATTACAATATGTTTTTTTTTTGTGGTTGTGTGTTTTCATTGGATTTAGAATTCTGAGAATGAAGTGTATTTAAAAAAAATAAACTAAAAAAACAAGAACCGCTGGTATGAACTGAACGGTAAAGTAGATGATTCTGTATCCGTGTAGCCTGTTACTGAAGTCCAGAACCGTTTCTCAGTCTCTGCTGCACTGTTGCTGTTCTGTTCAACAGTCCTGGGATACCGGTAAAACAGCTTGCAGTTTTTATTTAACTTGGGCAAGTCAGTTAAAAGAACAATTACTTATTTACAACGACGGCCTAGGAACAGTGGGTTAAACTGCCTTGTTCATGGGGCAGAACGACAGATTTGTACCTTGTCAGCTTCGGGGGTTTGAACTTGCAACCTTTCGGTTACTAGTCCAACACTCTAACCACCAGGCTACCCTGCCGCCCCGCAGTGCTGCTCTACTGTAAGGACACTGAGGTACAGTGTCTCTGTCTCTGCCGTGCCGCTCTGTGCAGCAGTCATGGGGTGAAAAACACTACGGACCCACATCCATCTTCTGGGCCACTTAATTAGCATGAATAAAATAAAGAACAGGCTTGTGTTATTACATACCATGGAGCCGTTTCTGCTCCAGTGATGGAGTTCACAAAGGGGGGGGGGGGATTTTTGAAACATGGCCGACCTAACATATTTTGTCTTCCTGTCAATAGCGTGGCACTTGTCCAAATTATAGATCAATACTAGTTGATCTTTTTATGTTAAGGTACAATGAAGTTGGATCCCTTTTTTTTATTGAAGATCAGGGACGGGTTCTAGGATCATATCTCCGGGTGGGCAGTCGGACTGTTTCAAAGCTTTCTTCATGCAATTTAACATGACTGTGACATTGTCATTTGGATGGATAATTCCCCACCCTGCACCTCCCCTAGAGCCAGCCCTGTTCAGCCCTGTTCAGCCCTGTTCAGCCCTGTTCAGTCCTGTTCAGCCTTGTTCAAGATGTAATTCACCCCTCTAGTTACATTTGTATCCACTTTTTTGTCAACACTTGTAATGTAATATTCATTGAAGTGTAAAGGAATATATCTCAGTGATTGCATTCGGAAAGAGTATTTAACAGTATAACTTAACGACGTTTTCCAAAGGGCTCTTGAGTTTCATTCATGTGTGTGTGTGTGTGTGTGTGGTGTGTGTGTGTGTGTGTGTTGTGTGTGTGTGTGTGTGTGTGTGTGTGTGTGTGTGTGTGTGTGTGTGGTGCGTGTGGTTGTGTGTGGTGTGTGGTGTGTGTGTGTGTGTGGTTGTGTGTGTGTGTGTGTGTGTGTGTGTGTGTGTGGGGGGTGTGTGTGTGTGTGTGTGTGTGTGTGTGTGTGTGTGTGTGTGTGTGTGTGTGTGTGTGTGTGTGTGTGTGTGTGTGTGTGTGCGTGTGTGTGTGTGTGTGTGTGTGTGTGTGTGTGTGTGTGTGTGTGTGTGTGTGTGTGTGTGTGTGTGTGTGTGTGTGTGTGTGTGTGTGTGTGTGTGTGGTTGTGTGTGTGTGGTTGTGTGTGTGTGGTTGATCAACAGAAAGCAAAGCGGACTCCCCATTGGAAGAAAACAACCCATCTGTTGTGGTTGTGGGGGCTGTCAGGCTCTCATCTTAGTGGGCTGCTCTGTGGCTTCTGCTGTTTCTCTCTCAAAGGCTGTCATTTGTTTTAATTTACTCGGTGCGTACTGTGTGTGTGTGTGTGTGTGTGTGTGTGTGTGTGTGTGTGTGTGTGTGTGTGTGTGTGTGTGTGTGTGTGTGTGTGTGTGTGTGTGTGTGCGTGCACGTGTTTCTCTCTCTCTCTCTCTCTCTGTGTGTGTGTGTGTATGTGTGTGCACGTGTTTCTCTCTCTCTCGCTCTGTGTGTGTGTGTGTGTGTGTGTGTGTGTGTGTGTGTGTGTGTGTGTGTGTGTGTGTGTGTGTGTGTGTGTGTGTGTGTGTGTGTGTGTGTGTGTGTGTGTGTGTGTAGTGTGGAAAAGCGTCATATCTATTTAACTGGCAAATGTTCATCCTTGAGATCATTTCTACAGACTTTCCCCCTAACAAATCCAAAAGCACTTGTCCCAGAGGGAATAAGCCCGAACACAGACAGTGACGGACAGCGACCGGTAATAGAAGTGAGTGTAGAGAATACAGAGAAATTATAGTATGTCACAGCTGGAATTCTAGAGTTGCTTATAAAATATTGTCATCAGATATACAGTAGCATGCACCTTTCTGTGTAAAGTGCAAACAGTATACCCTACGCATTCACTATTAGTATATGAAATTGTGAGAATATTTTGTGCATCGTATCCTAGCTAACCGAAGGTATGACCAGTTTCATTGTATTTGTAGTAGTAGAAATGGAAACAGCTAAATGACTTTGCATTTTTTACTGAATATTTTTGCTTTGATTTGCTTGTTCTGTCAGTGAAATTAATTATATTTCATGGCATATTACAGTATTTAAATGTTTGAAAAATATATAAATGTATTAAGTAGGGACTTAATGAATGTGAACTTTATTAAATGATTATAATATTGTAAACTGTAACTGCTTCATACGTTACTTGGGAAATATTTACAGGGTAACTTTCAAAAAACAACTGTCAAGAAGCTGCTCACCTCTGATTCCAAAGATCCCGTGTGTTTTTCTTCTGTCACGGTCCATCTCGGAGTAATTCTTCATCTTCACCACATATTAGTGAGTCAAAGCAGAGAGCTGAATGTCAATTCCATTTCAGACTCTCCATAAATAAGGCCACATCACAGAAGGCCAATTGCAAAACTAGTTCATTTCAACCATATACTTATTCATTATTCTAAATCATGTCACCCATTTTATCTGAAATATATTTTCAGTTTTTTTTTAAAATCCTGGAAGGTATAAAGTTTCGCTAATAATGTGTTTTATTAAGTTTATTTATTGTGTTGATCTACACTACAGGTTTTTAAAAATCTTAATCTGGCTGGATTCTGCACAATTGGTTTGGTTTTTCAGTGCAGTTTCCTCTGTGTTGACGTCTGATTCTGTAAGACACAGTTCAAATGAGTGAACTAGGGAGGATTTTTATAAATGTCTTTTTTTTGCATATAGCAGTGAGAAATAAAACATTTACTTTTTTTTGTAAATAATATAGATCCAGTGTGTTGTTAATTACACAGTACCGTTCTAGTCCCTACAATCTAATATAGATCCAGTGTGTTGTTAATTACACAGTACCGTTCTAGTCCCTACAATCTAATATAGATCCAGTGTGTTGTTAATTATACAGTACCGTTCTAGTCCCTACAATCTAATATAGATCCAGTGTGTTGTTAATTACACAGTACCGTTCTAGTCCCTACAATCTAATATAGATCCAGTGTGTTGTTAATTATACAGTACCGTTCTAGTCCCTACAATCTAATATAGATCCAGTGTGTTGTTAATTATACAGTACCGTTCTAGTCCCTACAATCTAATATAGATCCAGTGTGTTGTTAATTATACAGTACCGTTCTAGTCCCTACAATCTAATATAGATCCAGTGTGTTGTTAATTATACAGTACCGTTCTAGTCCCTACAATCTAATATAGAACCAGTGTGTTGTTAATTATACAGTACCGTTCTAGTCCCTACAATCTAATATAGATCCAGTGTGTTGTTAATTATACAGTACCGTTCTAGTCCCTACAATCTTGGAATCTGAATCTATAATTCATTAAAACATCTGTAAGCAAATCAGATTTACACTACAGACAGAAACGGGGCTCTTATTTCGATGTCTAACATTTTCTCATTCACCGTAAATTCATTTGCATTTTAAGATGGAGCGAAAATGAAACAGAGAGAGAGCGAGAGCGAGAGGAGGGGGGTTCAGAATCAGACCGGTTTACAGGAGGGGCTAATACACCATGTTTGAAATTTCTGTTCATTTTCGTATTTCTAATTAACAGACTTTTTATACCGTGTTCCTTCAATGAACTAGTCTTTTTTCCCCCATTTATTTGATGTACTTTATCTCCTCTAACCATTCACATACACCCTCAGTGGATTGTGGGACTTTAGGATCAGTCTTTTGGCCACCAGAGAACCATAACTAATGACAACATTAGGGAGGCTTTGCGAGCATGGCCACCGAATGTCGATTAACCAAGCAAGAAATAATGTGGGATTTTGTAATCTGCATGAATAAACATTTGTTATGTTTTAGAATCAGTTCAACAACAAAATCCTTTAATTTAGAATAGTGGCTCTAGTCTTTTTTTTTTTTTGGACAGAACTTTGAAGGTGAAGTGTTTGTAATGCTTGTTAAAAGTAGTTTTAGAAATCCTCTCTTACTAACTAGCTCTTAGGGGGTCACATTCTGTGATCCCTGTCCCAGACGTCAAGCCCAAGCCCCCTCCCAGTCCAGAGAAGCTGTATTGAGAAGCTGCCTGCCTCTCTTTGTGCATTTTGAGGCCGTCAGTGCGGCCATTTCTCCTCCCGGAGCCCCAAACAAGGTTTAAGAGAATGGATGACACCGCCACACAAGACGTCTTCAGAATGGCCACCTAATTAGAGTGACATTTGAAGCTTTCCTTTAGACCTTAATAACTCCCCTCCAAACCATTAGGATCTCTCTAATGACTCTGGGCTTGGGCCACCTACCGAATGGCACCCTATTCCCTATGTAGTGCACTACTTTTGACCAGGGCCCGTAGGGTAATAGGGTGCCATTTGAGACGCGGTCTAGACCTATAGTCAGGAGACAGGCAGGGCAGGATGTGGTGGAACACATGGGCAGCCAGGCCAGGCCAGGACAGGTGTGCGTTCTAAATGGAACTCTATTCCCTATGTAGTGCACTACTTTTGACCAGGGCCCGTAGGGTAATAGGGTGCAGCCAGCCACCATACAGGACGTCCTATTAGTTCCTCCATCTCTCTTCGTTAACATCTTGTTCGGTTGTTTTTCTCTCGTTATGAATGGGACTTTATGACAGAGTGAGACAGACTAACAATGGCTGTTCACAACTTGGACAGATTATTATTCAGTTCAGCCCTTCATTAGGCTTGAAAGAGAGATATCCTTATGTCACCTTGCCAGGTCAATAAAGTATCTTGTTTTCAATTGTTAATGGTTTGACCACACAGATTATTTATGGAAATATAATCTGTTTCGTTTAGTTGTTGTTTTACAACGTGTTTTTACATGATTTACCCTGAAAAGGGAATGTATATGTTTTGAATGACAGAAATGTTTCATTTGAGGCGATAGTGTCTTTTGTCTGAAGAGATAAACTCAGTGATATTAATCTCTGCTTCCCTATAATGCCTCTCATACACAACCCCTGTTTCTCTATAATGCCTCTCATACACAACCCCTGTTTCTCTATAATGCCTCTCATACACAACCCCTGTTTCTCTATAATGCCTCTCATACACAACCCCTGTTTCTCTATAATGCCTCTCATACACAACCCCTGTTTCTCTATAATGCCTCTCATACACAACCCCTGTTTCTCTATAATGCCTCTCATACACAACCCCTGTTTCTCTATAATGCCTCTCATACACAACCCCTGTTTCTCTATTCTCTATAATGCCTCTCATACACAACCCCTGTTTCTCTATAATGCCTCTCATACACAACCCCTGTTTCTCTATAATGCCTCTCATACACAACCCCTGTTTCTCTATAATGCCTCTCATACACAACCCCTGTTTCTCTATAATGCCTCTCATACACAACCCCTGTTTCTCTATAATGCCTCTCATACACAACCCCTGTTTCTCTATAATGCCTCTCATACACAACCCCTGTTTCTCTATAATGCCTCTCATACACAACCCCTGTTTCTCTATAATGCCTCTCATACACAACCCCTGTTTCTCTATAATGCCTCTCATACACAACCCCTGTTTCTCTATAATGCCTCTCATACACAACCCCTGTTTCTCTATAATGCCTCTCATACACAACCCCTGTTTCTCTATAATGCCTCTCATACACAACCCCTGTTTCTCTATAATGCCTGTTTCTCTATAATACCCCTGTTTCTCTATAACAACAACCCCTGTTTCTCTATAATGCCTCTCATACACAACCCCTGTTTCTCTATAATGCCTCTCATACACAACCCCTGTTTCTCTATAATGCCTCTCATACACAACCCCTGTTTCTCTATAATGCCTCTCATACACAACCCCTGTTTCTCTATAATGCCTATACACAACCCCTGTTTCTCTATAATGCCTCTCATACACAACCCCTGTTTCTCTCATACACAACCCCTGTTTCTAATAATGCCTCTCATAATGCCTCATACACAACCCCTGTTTCTCTATAATGCCTCTCATACACAACCCCTGTTTCTCTATAATGCCTCTCATACACAACCCCTGTTTCTCTATAATGCCTCTCATACACAACCCCTGTTTCTCTATAATGCCTCTCATACACAACCCCTGTTTCTCTATAATGCCTCTCATACACAACCCCTGTTTCTCTATAATGCCTCTCATACACAACCCCTGTTTCTCTAATAATGCCTCTCATACACAACCCCTGTTTCTCTATAATGCCTCTCATACACAACCCCTGTTTCTCTATAATGCCTCTCATACACAACCCCTGTTTCTCTATAATGCCTCTCATACACAACCCCTGCTTCTCTAATAATGCCTCTCATACACAACCCCTGTTTCTCTATAATGCCTCTCATACACAACCCCTGCTGCAATGCAGGCTGGTGTTCTTAGTAACTCCGGGATCTTCAATGCTGGAGTGGTAAGTGACACTTAGACTGTTTGAAATGTCCCTACCGCCTTGCAGTGTAAACACTTCAAACATAATGTGCTACTTGTGCAGTGAACCGCACTTCACCGGATGGACGCTAGCCTGTAGCTTATCCTGCTGCCGTCTAAGTCGCCCTAACATAAGCTTTTTGATGGCTATTCTCTCCTGGCTCCTACAAAACAGAGCTTTTTTTTTGTATAAATTACTAGTGCATAATTTATGCAAACTATGGAATTAGTTATTAAACCGCTTTTCATAATCATATTAACTGTTTTTTTCCCCTTCAAAGAAATGTATATCAGAATCAAAGCTGTGAAGATGCCACGGTGAAATGTAAAATCTACTCAGTATTTTGAGAACCTGTAGTGTCGTCTGATGAGGAGTCGTTGTGGCAGGATACTTCTACTCTCCCTCACTGTAAAAAAAAAACACAAATCTAGTTATTTCATCTAATTATTAATAAGTAACTGGTTCCACTGCCTTTTTTTTGGTTTACTCAACTTTTCAGTCCAAATGTTACCTGAACTTAAAATAAAATTATTGTACCAAACTTAGCTCTCATTGGTTCATTCAACTACAAATTATTATTTGGGCGTCTTAAGTCAAAAAAGGCTTTGCAACTGGGTACAAACACACAGTGCTTTTAACATACAATATTTCCAACTGACATATTTGGTTGACATACACAACTGCATTGTGCATCTATACAGTAATTATTATTCAATACGTCCTCACCTGGGATTTGAACTCACAATCTCTTGGTTCATGGCATGCCAATGTTCCTGCTCTGCCACCATATCTGTCAATGACATTTGATATTTGAGTCATTTAGCGGACTCTCTTTTCCAGAGCGACGTACAGGAGCAACGAGGGTTAAGTGCCTCACTCAGTTGTCAATTCATCTGACTATCCTCTCGTCATTGGTTTAATTATTTCAGCAATTGAAGGGTTTTCTGTGTTGCTGTCTAATGTTGGTGGTGAATATTACTCTGTTCTAATGTTACTCCTCAATCACTATAATGAATAAAATAGTTGTTCTGGAGAGGTACTTTTAATTAACAGAGGTGAGATTTTAGAAGTGAAAAGTCCAGCAATACAGGTGGAAACCAGTCATTGACACAGACAAATTCTAAGGGAGGACATGTAGACATGTTGAAGATCAATTACTGTATAAATAACCATGAACAATGCAATAATATGTAAGTTAAAGGCACTGTGTCCATCTAACTAACTAGTTTCACAGCAGTTTTTTAGTTAAGATGCCTAAACAATAATTTCTAGTTTGTATTAATATATGAGACAATTTGAGTAAACACATAATTGAAATAGACACATTTTTTTGACTACCTTTCCTCATGTTGGAGCAAATTTTTGACCAGATAAAAATGCTAAGTTCAGGTAACGCTTTGACCGAAAAGTTGATTCATAAAAAAAAGGCTGTGGAATCAGTTACTTAATAATATTTAGCTGAAACAACTAGATATTTTTTCAGTGCTCTCTCT
>NW_026280423.1:0-7554 GCF_023373465.1 Oncorhynchus keta
TTCGTTTCCTTAAATGTTGCATCATTCCATTATTAGTTTACTTTCCTCTGTCGTGTGGTGGCTCCTCAGGATCGTTAACAATAGTGGAAGGATCATAATAGGTTGATGCATTACAAGCCTATATCAATCATTATGGGAGGCAGACCAGACACACCAGTTTAAACCTGGACCCTGGTGCACGGCTCATTCCCACTGGACCCATTTCATCACAGGTCCATGATTAGTGAGGATTATTAGGGGTGGTTTATAGGATTATTTTTCTAATTGTGTACTTTTCACAACATTCAATATTTGATGGATTGAACAATTGAATATGGAAACTTTCAAGATGAATCAAATCACTGTATTTTTATTCACCAATATATTCATAAAGGCTCTTCAACCCTGTTTTATCATTATTCATGAAGACTTTCCTAACCCTAAATATTAAGCAAGATCAGAGTATTTTTTATTCACCAATATATTCATAAAGGCTCTTCAACCCTGTTTTTATCATTATTCATGAAGACTTTCCTAACCCTAAATATTAAGCAAGATCAGAGTATTTTTTATTCACCAATATATTCATAAAGGCTCTTCAACCCTGTTTTTATCATTATTCATGAAGACTTTCTAACCTAAATATTAAGCAAGATCAGAGTATTTTTATTCTTAATATATTCATAAGGCTCTTCAACCCCGTTTTATCATTATTCATGAAGACTTTCCCTAACCCTAAAGTTTAAGCAAGATCAGAGTATTTTTTTGTCCAATTGATGCTGAAACGAGATGAATATACATGTATTGACCTGCTTTCTGTCATTGATCCTAATAATGGGAGCGTTTTTCTCCATATATTCTAGTGAGCCTGTCAGAGACATTTCAAAGTATAGCCCTTTTCCTGCAGTCAAATGCGGTCTCATGGGTGGATCGTTTCATCATTTTGTAATTAATAAACATTGATTTTTAAACGAGCCGAGAATTCGGTGTTTCTATGTCAAACGGTGTTGATATTTTCAGTCTTCTGTGATGTATATAAAGTGTAATATGGGGATGCAAACTCAAAATTGAGTACATTTCAACTCAATATCTGACATGGTACAGGTGTCTTCATTTTTAAAGCCCATAACCATGTGTGTGAGGTGTATACTTTTGTTTCGAGGTAGATTTGTTAGACTACCAAGAAACACTCGGTACGACCCTGATTTAGCCCACTGCAGTAAAAGTGGTACACCAAATTTAAAGGGATGGCCTTATTTAAATGTTCTGAAAACCCTATTAAATGAAAACTTCATTATACAATCTGTTGGCCAGCAAGTGGGAGGGTTTTCAGTGGTTGAATGACATTTATTCAGAGCACGCAAGAGGACCACGCCTGCAAAGCCCATTACGCATCTGCATAACACTGAACACCAACTACTGAGAAGTACATAGTAAAGGCGAGCATATGAAAGGCGTACATTTATGGAGTCCTGGTCAAAAGTAATGCACTTTATATGGAATAGGGTGTCATTTGGGATGCAGCCCTTGCTTGTGGAGCCATGTCCATAGCTCATGTTGGATTCCACATTATATGAAGTGTATAAAATATCCATAAAAAGTATGTTCCCACAAGAGGTACTGAAACTCTTGTATCTTTAGCACGGTGGTGTAAATATTAGACAGACTGTATAGACAGAGTGGGGTTTCCGTCAAGCTCCTGGGAATGTCAAACTCTCAAATAAGCAATGCAGCCTGTGCCAAACTGAGTGGTTCTTTGAAGTATGTTTAAAAAATGTTTAAAATGTACAACAAACTCTGTGACGTTTCCTGTTTCCAATTTGAATGACGAGTAGACTTGGAGGACAACTTTTTCACTTAAATATATCTATTTTTTATCTCTGAAATAAAATTGAATTACACCAAATATTTGTTTGAATCTCGTTCTATTTTTCCTTAATATTGTTTACTTTAGCTAAGTAGAGAGAGGTCACATCAAAACTAGAGCTGTGGAATGTTAGGGTGCTTAACTCAATATCTAATACAAACATCTCGGAGCAAGGCTGTCTGTCCAACACCATTATGAGGGTCATCATCTGTCTCAGAGCGGTATGAGGCTCCTGGCCAAGTCCCTGGGCTAAGTCTGTCCCAAATGGCATCCTATATTCCATAATAGGGCTCTGATCAAGAGCAGTGCACTAAATAGGGAAAATGGTGACCTTTGGACCGAAGACAGGGCCTCCTCTGTAATGTATTGGAGTGATGACGTAATTTGAACATTACGCAGATGAACAAACATGGCTGCCAGTGACATTAATGGCTGTTGGAGCCCTGTATTTCCCACTGACCCTGTTAGAGGTTAGTCTACATGCACAACCACGCACCTTACGTATCACCATACAGATGTTCACCCCAGAGATTAGCCCTATAGTGATATAGTGTGTAGCATGAAGGACAGTCAACTCCCCTGCATGTCATGCGGGACGGGGTGGATGCCTCTGGGACCTCTCCTGGGTTTGTTTCATTTTCTCAATATATAGTGATAATGAGGGAATCCGTCACCCCAACCTTGAAAAATGTGCCTCGAGCTGAATTCCCCATAACTATAATAACATTAGTCAAAACCTGTCTTAGATCTCCTCTCTAGAAGATCTGGAAATAACTGTATCCTATAGACTGAAATGCATTCTTTAGAGAAGTCAAAGTGGCTATACATATACACACAGTACCAGTGAAACGTTTGGACACAGCTACTCATTCCAAGGTTTTTTTCTTTTTACTGTAAAATAAAACTATAAAAACACATATGGAATCATGTAGTAAGCAAAAAAGTGTTAAACAAATCTAAATCTAAATATATTTTATATTTGAGATTCTTTAAAGTAACCACCCTTTGCCTTGATGACAGCTTTGCACTTTCTTGGCATTCTCTGAACCAGCTTCACAAGGTGGTCACCTGGAATGCATTTCAATTAACAAGTGTGCCTTGTTAAAAGCCAATTTGTGGAATTTCTTTGATTCTTAATGTGTTTGACCCAGTCAGTTTTGTTGTGACAAGGTAGGGTGGTAAACAGAAGATGGTGCCGAAGAACATGGCTGACGTTTTACATTCTCCCAACCAATTGTGCTATTTTGTTCGTTTTTTTTTGCGTATAGTGTAATTTATTTGTTAACTTATTGTGTATATAATGTTGCTGCTTCCATCTCTTATGACCTGAAATAACTTCTGGACATCAGAACAGCGATTACTCACCGCGGACTGGAAGAAACGTTTTCCTTTAACGAGTCCGACGAGAAGGATATCCTGCTTTCAATGGAACTGGCCCAGATCCTGACCTTTTGCATGAAGAAAAGACGCAGGAAAAGGGGCCGCAGATCGAGATTCTTCTGAGAATCTGTCGGCGAGCGAGTTAACTCCCACTGCCGTCCATTCTTCTTGCTAACGTGCAATCATTGGAAAATAAAATTGATGACCTACGATTAAGATTATCCTACCAACGGGACAATAAAAACTGTAACATCTTATGTTTCACCGAGACGTGGCTGAGCGACAATATAGAGCTAGCGGGATTTTCCATGCACCGGCAGAACAGAGACACTACCTCTGGTAAGACGAGGGGTGGGGGTGTGTGTCTATTTGTCAATAACAGCTGGTGCGTGATGTCTAATATTAAACAAGTCTCAAGGTATTGCTCGCCTGAGGTAGAGTACCTTAGCTGGCACAAAGACCGCTCTCAACCAACTCTTTAAGGCCATAACTAAAGAAGAAAATGCTCACATAGAAGTGGCACTCCTAGTGGCAGGGGACTTTAATGCAGGCAAACTTAAATCAGTTTAACCAAATTTTACCAGCATATCACATGTGCAACCAGAGAAAAAAAAATCCAAGACCACCTTTACTCCTTACAGATCCATACACAGCTCTCCCCCGCCCACCATTTGGCAAATTTGACCATAATTCTATCCTCCTGAATCCTGCTTACAAGCAAAAACTAAAGCAGGAAGTACCAGTGACTCGCTCAATACGGAAGTGGTCAGATGACGTGGATGCTACACTACAGGACTGTTTTGCTAGCACAGACTGTAATATGTTCCGGATTCATCCAATGGCACTGAGGAGTGCACCACCTCAGTCATCAGCTTCATCAATAAGTGCATCGATGACATCGTGCCCACAGTGACTGGGTATCGTACATATCCCAACCTGAAGCCATGGATTACAGGCAACATCTGCATCAGGTTAAAGGCTAAAGCTGCCGCTTTCAATGAGCGGAGACCAATCCGGACGCTTATAAGAAATCCTGCTATGCCCTCAGATGAACCATCTAACAACCAAAGTGTCAATACAGGATTAAGATTGAATCCTACTACACCAGTTCTGATGCTCGTCGGATGTGGCAGGGCTTGAAAAGTATTACGGACTACAAAGGGAAACCCAGACGTAATCTGCGCAGTGACATGAGCATACCAGATGAGCTGAATGCCTTTTATGCTCACTTCGAGGCAAGCAACACTGAAGCATGCACGAGAGCACCAGCTGTTCTGGATGACTGTGATAACGCTCTCGGTAACCGATGTTGTCACGCTCTGACCATAGTTTGCTTTGTATGTTTATAGGTTTTGTTTGGTCAGGGTGTGATCTGGTGGGCATTCTATGTTGTATGTCTAGTTTCTCTCTTTCTGTGTTTGTCCTGACATGGTTCTCAATCAGATGCAGGTGTTAGTCGTTGTCTCTGATTGGGAACCATATTTAGGTAGCCTGTTTTGTCATTGTGGGTTGTGTTGTGTGTTCTGTTGAATCTGACAATTAATCTTAATGGTTGTACAGTCGTCTCAAATAAAACTGTGAAGGACCTCGGTGTTACTCTGGACCCTGATCTCTCTTTTGAAGAACATATCAAGACCATTTGAGGACGGCTTTTTTCCATCTACGTAATATTGCAAAAATCAGAAACTTTCTGTCCAAAAATGATGCAGAAAAATGTATCCATGCTTTTGTCACTTCTAGGTTAGACTACTGCAATGCTCTACTTTCCGGCTACCCGGATAAAGCACTAAATAAACTTCAGTTAGTGCTAAATACGGCTGCTAGAATCCTGACTAGAACCAAAAAATTTGATCATATTACTCCAGTGCTAGCCTCTCTACACTGGCTTCCTGTCAAAGCAAGGGCTGATTTCAAGGTTTTACTGCATTACATGGGCTTGCTCCTACCTATCTCTCTGATTTGGTCCTGCCGTACATACCTACACGTACGCTATGGTCACAAGACGCAGGCCTCCTAATTGTCCCTAGAATTTCTAAGCAAACAGCTGGAGGCAGGGCTTTCTCCTATAGAGCTCCATTTTTATGGAACGGTCTGCCTACCCATGTCAGAGACGCAAACTCGGTCTCAACCTTTAAGTCTTTACTGAAGACTTATCTCTTCAGTGGGTCATATGATTGAGTGTAGTCTGGCCCAGGAGTGGGAAGGTGAACGGAAAGGCTCTGGAGCAACGAACCGCCCTTGCTGTCTCTGCCTGGCCAGTTCCCCTCTTTCCACTGGTATTCTCTGCCTCTAACCCTATTACAGGGGCTGAGTCACTGGCTTACTGGGGCTCTCCGTTATGCCGTCCCTGCAGGGGGTGCGTCACCTGAGTGGGTTGATTCACTGTTGTGGTCATCCTGTCTGGGTTGGCGCCCCCCCCCTTGGGTTGTGCCGTGGCGGAGATCTTTGTGGGCTATACTCAGCCTTGTCTCAGGATGGTAAGTTGGTGGTTGAAGATATCCCTCTAGTGGTGTGGGGGCTGTGCTTTGGCAAAGTGGAGGGGTTATATCCTTCCTGTTTGGCCCTGTCCGGGGTGTCCTCGGATGGGGCCACAGTGTCTCCTGACCCCTCCTGTCTCAGCCTCCAGTATTTATGCTGCAGTAGTTTGTGTCGGGGGGCTAGGGTCAGTTTGTTATATCTGGAGTACTTCTCCTGTCCTATTCGGTGTCCTGTGTGAATCTAAGTGTGCGTTCTCTAATTCTCTCCTTCTTTCTTTCTCTCTCTCGGAGGACCTGAGCCCTAGGACCATGCCCCAGGACTACCTGACATGATGGCTCCTTGCTGTCCTCAGTCCACCTGGCCATGCTGCTGCTCCAGTTTCAACTGACCTGAGCCCGAGGACCATGCCCCAGGACTACCTGACATGATGACTCCTTGCTGTCCCCAGTCCACCTGGCCATGCTGCTGCTCCAGTTTCAACTGTTCTGCCTTACTATTATTTGACCATGCTGGTAATTTATGAACATTTGAACATCTTGGCCTTGTTCTGTTATAATCTCCACCCGGCACAGCCAGAAGAGGACTGGCCACCCCACATAGCCTGGTTCCTCTCTAGGTTTCTTCCTAGGTTTTGGCCTTTCTAGGGAGTTTTTCCTAGCCACCGTGCTTCTACACCTGCATTGCTTGCTGTTTGGGGTTTTAGGCTGGGTTTCTGTACAGCACTTTGAGATATCAGCTGATGTACGAAGGGCTATATAAATAAAATTTGATTGATTGATTGGGTGATTATCTATGTGTAGTGTTTGTGTCAGCACGATTGTTCATTAGCTTCACGGTTGTCACGTTGTTGTTTTGTAGAGTTCTGTTTTCCCATTAAAATGATGAACACTTTCCACGCCGCATCTTAGTCCTCCTCTCTATATCCAGGCGACGATCGTGACAGATGTGAACAAAACCTTTTAAACAGGTCAACATTCCAAATCCGCTGGGCCAGACGGATTACCAGGACGTGAACTCAAAGCATGCGTGGACCAACTGTCAAGTGTCTTCACTGACATTTTCAACCTCTCCCTGACCGAGTCTGTAATCCCTACATGTTTCAAGCAGACCACCATAGTCCCTCTGCCCAAGGAAGTGAAGGTAACCTGCCTAAATTATTACCGCCCCGTGGCACTCACGTCGGTAGCCATGAAGTACTTTGAAAGGCTGGTCAGGGCTCACATCCACAGCATCCTCCCGGACACCTTAGACCCACTAGACAAAAGGAACACCTATGTGAGAATGCTGTTCATTGACTACAGCTCAGGGTTCAACACCATAGTGCCCACGAAGCTTGCCATGCTACCTACCGCATGGTAAGCGGTACACCCCCTCCCTTTTGTACACTGCTGCTACTCGCTGTTTATTAACTATGCATAGTCACTTCACCCCTACCTACATGTACAAATGACCTCAACTAACCTGTACCCCCGCACACTGACTCAGTACTGGTGCCCCCTGTAGATAGCCTCGTTATTGTTATTCTTATTGTGTTACTTTTTATCATAACTTTTAATTTAGTTTACTTGGTAAATATTTTCTTGCACTGTTGGTTAAGGGCTTGTAAGTAAGCATTTCGCGGTAAAGTCTACACTTGTTGTATTCGGCGCATGTGAAAAATATTTGATTTGATTTGGTAAAATACCATATTTGGTAAAATACCAAATCAAATCAAATGTAACTTTATTTGTCACATGCGCCAAAAACAATAGGTGAAATTCTTACTTAAAAGCCCTTAACCAACAATGCAGTTTTAAGAAAAATAATTGTTAAGTAAAAAATAGATAATGTGTGGTTCCCACCGGGAGCGT
>NW_026280424.1:0-7500 GCF_023373465.1 Oncorhynchus keta
TGTATTATTACATCCACAGGGTTTAATAACGGTTTGATATGTTTTACTACTGTTACTGTATTATTACACAAACTTTGTAATCCACATTATTTTACAGTTTAACAGTTGTGCTTTTTTCCATTAATTCTCGACACACAAAACTAACCATTTACATTTCCTGTCGTTTATTAAATAAATATGACAATTCTAACAAAGTGAGGGTGTGTGTGTGTGTGTGTGTGTGTGTGTGTGTGTGTGTGTGTGTGTGTGTGTGTGTGTGTAGGGAAGATTAGCGTGTGCATGGGTAAAACACAAGTTTCGACTACCGGCGCGTTTATAATACAAACCCCTGGGGCGTGTGGCTGCGGATTCTGGGGGATATAAGAGTTGAAATAGAATTGGAAGAAAGAGAGAAAAACATCTCTCTACAGACACGTCTGTGGCGTTGTGGTCTGTTCACCTACAACTCTCTGTGTTCGTGAGTTAAAGGCCTTTACTGGCGTGTTACTGTGTCCGCATTATCACCCAGCTTTCTCCTCTCTTCTCCTATCGTCTCCTCTCCTCTCCTTCTCCTCTCCTCCTCTCTTCTCCTCTCCTCCTCTCTTCTCCTCTCTCTCTCCTCCTCTCTTCTTCTCTCCTCCTCTCCTTCTTTTCTCCTTCTCCTCTTCTCCTCTCTTTCTCCTCTCCTTCTCCTCTCTTCTCCTCTCCTTATTTTCTTCTTCTCCTCTCCTCCTCTCCTTCTCCTCTTCTCCTCTCTTTCTCCTCTCTCCTCCTCTCTTCTCCTCTCCTTCTCCTCTCCTTCTCCTCTCTTCTCTCCTCCTCTCCTTCTTTTCTCCTTCTCCTCTCCTCCTCTCTTTCTCCTCTCTTTCTCCTCTCCTTCTCCTCTCTTTCTCCTCTCTTTCTCCTTCTCCTTCTCCTCTCTTTCTCCTCTCTTTCTCCTCTCTTCTCCTCTCCTTCTTTTCTCCTTCTCCTCTCCTCCTCTCCTTCCTCTCCTTCTCCTCTTCTCCTCTCTTTCTCCTCTCTCCTCCTCTCTTCTCCTCTCCTTCTCCTCTCCTTCTCCTCTCTTCTCTCCTCCTCTCCTCCTTTTCTTTCTCCTTCTCCTCTCCTCCTCTCTTTCTCCTCTTTCTCCTCTCTTTCTCCTCTCTTTCTCCTCTCTCCTCCTCTCTTCTTCTCTCCTCCTCTCCTTCTTTTCTCCTTCTCCTCTTATCCTCTCTTTCTCCTCTCCTTCTCCTCTCTTCTCCTCTCCTTCTCCTCTTCTCCTCTCTTTCTCCTCTCTTCTCTCCTCCTCTCCTTCTCCTCTCTTTCTCCTCTCTTCTTCTCTTTCTCCTCTCCTTCTCCTCTCCTTCTCCTCTCCTTCTCCTCTCTTTCTCCTCTCTTTCTCCTCTCCTTCTCCTCTCCTTCTCCTCTCTTTCTCCTCTCTTTCTCCTCTCTCTCTCCTCTCCTTCTCCTCTCCTTCTCTCCTCTCCTTCTCCTCTCTTTCTCCTCTCTTTCTCCTCTCTCCTCCTCTCTTCTTCTCTCCTCCTCTCCTTCTTTTCTCCTTCTCCTCTTATCCTCTCCTTCTCCTCTCTTCTCCTCTCCTTCTCCTCTCCTTCTCCTCTCTTTCTCCTCTCTCCTCCTCTCTTCTTCTCTCCTCCTCTCCTTCTCCTCTCTTTCTCCTCTCCTTCTCCTCTCCTTCTCCTCTCCTTCTCCTCTCTTTCTCCTCTCTTTCTCCTCTCTCCTCCTCTCTTCTTCTCTCCTCCTCTCCTTCTTTTCTCCTTCTCCTCTTATCCTCTCCTTCTCCTCTCCTTCTCCTCTCTTCTCCTCTCCTTCTTTTCTTCTTCTCCTCTCCTCCTCTCCTTCTTTTCTCCTTCTCCTCTTATCCTCTCCTTCTCCTCTCTCCCCCTCTCCTTCTTTTCTCCTTCTCCTCTTCTCCTCTCTTTCTCCTCTCCTTCTCCTCTCTTCTCCTCTCCTTATTTTCTTCTTCTCCTCTCCTCCTCTCCTTCTCCTCTTCTCCTCTCTTTCTCCTCTCTTCTCTCCTCCTCTCCTTTTTTTCTCCTTCTCCTCTTCTCCTCTCTTTCTCCTCTCCTTCTCCTCTCTTCTCCTCTCCTTCTCCTCTCCTTCTCCTCTCTTTCTTCTCTTTCTTACTGTTCTCTCTTTCTTACTGTTCTCTTTTTATTCATATATTTTAATGTATTTGTTGCTAAATGCTGTATATCCATTGTTTAGCTGGAATGGAATGTTAGTTAGTACCCTGTGTATTTGACAGTGATATGTGGTTGTCTCACCTAGCTATCTTCAGATCAACGCATCAACAGGAAGTAGCTCTAGATAAGAACATCTGCTAAATTACTAAAATGTCAAATGTCAAATGTTTTACATACAGATCTTATTTTGCTGTATAGATTTTTTTATGATTAAATATTGACGTCACAAATGTATAATTTGTACAGATCTTTATTTCTCTGAGAGTGAGGAGGATATATAGCGTTTAAAAACATACATATATATAAGTATATATATATAAGTATATATATATATATCTTTGAAATCAAATCATCAAGTGATTTTAAACAAATAAATGTGTGTTGTTGAACAACCTCATGATGAGATAGTAAAAAATAAAAAATAAATCTTTCATAAGTTCTATAAACAATAAAAGCTTATTTCTCAACCAGCGTTTTGGATGATTGATTATTGATTATTGATTATTGATTGGATATAATCAATACATCCTAAAACATCTATGATCCGTTGGGCTCAGACCGTCACCTTGCAGGGACTTTTGGAACCAGAGTAATGCTTTGTGAAAACTAGGCTTCATTGCATATTTCTATGACCTAATGTAAGGTCAACTTTTGAACCATAGGGTCTGGTAACAAAGAGTACCGTAAACAACACAGCCACTGATCCAGCTGTTTCAACTGTTTATTGTTAAGAAACTGGTTCCACAGCATTTAGGGGGGTTGTTTACTCAATTTATCAGTCCAAATATTACCTGAACTAAAAACATGTGTGTTGGATATTTAAGTTGAAAACATCATATGTTAAAAGCAGTGTGTGTGACGAGTTCCACAGCTTTTTCTTTCAGCCAGGTCACCCCCTGATACGACTCAGTATTCGACGTCCGTCCATGAATGAGGACGACGGGAAAATGACATGGAAACCAGGGCAGCAACCGTGAGGCTGTTAACCTTCAAGTAGAGTTGTGTGTTTTCTAGGGTGTTGTGGACAGGTTTGGTGGATGGGTGGAAGCATCTGTCTCAGGCTGCAAGTTCAAATCCAGCAATACAAAGGTTCTCTTGATAATTATTATTATTATATTAATCCCAAATCTGAACCCTTCTGAGTTCATGCCTGAACTCGACGCTAACCTTCAAAAAATACAAATCAGACGTAATGCCTAAAACTTGAACATTTCAGAATTTGATGTTTGGAACAACTTCTAAATTTGACGTTTGAGAAACATGGATGAACGTTTAATTCTGACGGGAGATTGTGAGATCTGGTAGCTTCTTTTTTAGGTAAGATGCCCAAATAATACTTTCTAGACAATTCAGTTCAGGCAATACTTTGACCCAAAAAAGTTGAGTTAAACAAACCAAAAAAGCCTGTGGAACCATTTACTTAATAATATTCTGTTGTAACAACTCTGAGGGTAAGATGGCAGGTTTCAAACCTGAGACACAGTCTTAGAAAGAATGGTTCTTTGGGGTTTTATATAGAACCTTGTGGTTATTTGGAAGAGATGAAAGAACCCTTTACTAAAAGGTTCTATATATAAAGGTTCTAAATAAAGGTTCTAAATAAAGGTTCTATATTTACTAAAAGGTTCTATATAAAGGTTCTTAAAAAAGGTTCTATATTTACTAAAAGGTTCTATATAAAGGTTCTGTATAAAGATTCTGTATAAAGGTTCTGTATAAAGTTTCTAGATAAAGGTTCTATATAAAGGTTCTGTATAAAGGTTCTGAATAAAAGTTTTTAAAAAAGGATCTACATTTACTAAAAGGTTCTATATATAAATATACCCAGTGAAGACAAAGAACCTTGAGGGGTCTATCCCTACCTGAGCGTAATGAGGATTTTAGAGAACAGCAGTTATCAAACACTAACCCAGTCATATCAAACTCTGAAATGGCAGCTAAAATTCACTTCTAATTTGTTTCGGCTGTTTTGCATTGACATGTATATCCTCATTAATGATGCTGCAGACATGTGTATCCTCATTAATGATGCTGCAGACATGTATATCCTCATTAATGATGCTGCAGACATGTATATCCTCATTAATGATGCTGCAGACATTGACATGTATATCCTCATTAATGATGCTGTATATCCTCATTAATGATGCTGCAGACATGTATATCCTCATTAATGATGCTGCAGACATTGACATGTATATCCTCATTAATGATGCTGCAGACATTGTATACATTAATGATGCAGACAATATCCTCATTAATGATGCTGCAGACATGTCATTATCCTCATTAATGATGCTGCAGACATTGACATGTATATCCTCATTAATGATGCTGCAGACATTGACATGTATATCCTCATTAATGATGCTGCAGACATGTATATCCTCATTAATGATGCTGCAGACATTGACATGTATATCCTCATTAATGATGCTGCAGACATTGACATGTATATCCTCATTAATGATGCTGCAGACATTGACATGTATATCCTCATTAATGATGCTGCAGACATGTATATCCTCATTAATGATGCTGCAGACATTGACATGTATATCCTCATTAATGATGCTGCTGACATGTATATCCTCATTAATGATGCTGCAGACATGACAATCCTCATTAATGATGCTGCAGACATTGACATGTATATCCTCATTAATGATGCTGCAGACATTGACATGTATATCCTCATTAATGATGCTGCAGACATTGACATGTATATCCTCATTAATGATGCTGCAGACATTGACATGTATATCCTCATTAATGATGCTGCAGACATTGACATGTATATCCTCATTAATGATGCTGCAGACATTGACATGAATATCCTCATTAATGATGCTTGACATGTATATCTCATTAATGATGCTGCAGACATGTATATCCTCATTAATGATGCCTGACATGTATATCCTCATTAATGATGCTACATATCCTCATTAATGATGCTGCAGACATAATGATGCTGCAGACATGTATATCCTCATTAATGATGCTGCAGACATGGTATCTTTAATGATGCTGCAGACAGGGCCTCATTAATGATGCTACATGTAATATGATGAAATTGACAGGTCTTTATAGACATGTATATCCTCATTAATGATGGCCTGGTATTGAAGACATGTATAATGATGCTGCAGACATGTATATCCTCATTAATGATGCTGCAGACATGTATATCCTCATTAATGATGCTGTCTTTATAATGATGCTGAGACATTGGCCTGGTATCCTCATTAATGATGTGAGAATTGATGTCTTTATGAGAGACATTTATAGATAATGATGGCCATTGGTATTATGAGTAATAGTGAAAAGGAGGTCTTTATAGAGAGATAGGGCCTGGTATTAAGTAATAGTGAAATTGAGGTCTTTATAGAGAGATAGGGCCTGGTATTAAGACTATCATCTTTATAGAGAGATAGGGCCTGGTATTAAGTAATAGTGAAAAGGAGGTCTTTATAGAGAGATAGGGCCTGGTATTAAGTAATAGTGAAAAGGAGGTCTTTATAGAGAGATAGGGCCTGGTATTAAGTAATAGTGAAAAGGAGGTCTTTATAGAGAGATAGGGCCTGGTATTAAGTAATAGTGAAAAGGAGGTCTTTATAGAGAGATAGGGCCTGGTATTAAGTAATAGTGAAATTGAGGTCTTTATAGAGAGATAGGGCCTGGTATTAAGTAATAGTGAAAAGGAGGTCTTTATAGAGAGATAGGGCCTGGTATTAAGTAATAGTGAAATTGAGGTCTTTATAGAGAGATAGGGCCTGGTATTAAGTAATAGTGAAAAGGAGGTCTTTATAGAGAGATAGGGCCTGGTATTAAGACTATCATCTTCATAGAGAGATAGGGCCTGGTATTAAGTAATAGTGAAAAGGAGGTCTTCATAGAGAGATAGGGCCTGGTATTAAGTAATAGTGAAAAGGAGGTCTTCATAGAGAGATAGGGCCTGGTATTAAGACTATCATCTTCATAGAGAGATAGGGCCTGGTATTAAGTAATAGTGAAAAGGAGGTCTTCATAGAGAGATAGGGCCTGGTATTAAGACTATCATCTTCATAGAGAGATAGGGCCTGGTATTAAGTAATAGTGAAAAGGAGGTCTTCATAGAGAGATAGGGCCTGGTATTAAGTAATAGTGTCTGGATTTTCCCCTGGTCTCCATCTTAAATGGCTACTTGACATTTTGACTGTCTTCTCTGGCGCTAATTTGACGCTGCGGAACAGAATCCTAATGCCGCCAGATTCCAATTGGCTAATGCTCTTTATCTGCCATGTGACGTTCTGCGGCCTGGTAATAGACTGTGGCACGAGCTCTTTGTTTAAAGCTCACAGTTAATTCCCAAAATTGTATTTTCTTTTTCTTTCTCTATAGCGAATATACATATATATATAAAGACAAATAAAATATAAATATGGACTAAAAATGGACTATTTGAATCATAGGCCTATCATTTTTGTATTTTCAAACCGGTGGTAATTTCTTTAGCCAATATATATATATATATATCTGAGGCAAATGTTTGTGTAAAATGAGTTGTAGGTTGTTTTAGGTTAAAGCTTTATGATAGCTTAACAACACGTCCTTCCTATGTCGATTTCACACTGGGTCTCCCCCATACTGGGTTATTGGCTGGACATCTGTGTGTGAGGGGGGTGTTGCTCGGCTCTGTGATGTTGAATCGATGCAACACCTCGGGGATGGTACCAGTGGAGAGAGAGTCGCGCGCTCAGCTCGTTTTTCACGCGGCTCGTTTTCGGTGGAGGGAAAACAGGGGAACGAGCATGTGAAATAATACCCGCTCATTAGGCGCATGGCGGAGCCCGGTTAATTCATCCCGGGCTGTCACAAGCCTGTGTAGGACCCCCGGGTAACGAATAAATCACGAGCAGAACCAACCGGCCCGACCGACGAGCTGTGCGCCCTTAACGCCCCCTGATTTATCAACCAAATTACTCCGGTCGGTTCGGCTCCAACACTTTACCGAGAAATCACCGACTAACCCCTGAGCCAACCCATTTATTGAAAAGCTCCCTTCCTCCCCTCCCTTCCTTGCCCCAGCCTCTCCCTTATCGCTACCGCCATCTCTCCCTCCCTCCTTCTCCCTCACCTCTCCCCCACCATAATTAAAATCTCCCCCGTCGGCCCGCTGGTATCTATTACACCAGTGTGTTAATGAAACAAAGAAACAATGAAACAGAAAGCTGCTCCAAGCCTAATACATTATAAACAACTTCCAGTGTGTGTGTGTGTGTGTGTGTGTGTGTGTGTGTGTGTGTGTGTGTGTGTGTGTGTGTGTGTGTGTCGGAAAAGTGTGTTATTTGTGGTG
>NW_026280424.1:12500-72500 GCF_023373465.1 Oncorhynchus keta
CTCTACAATATATTCTACCCCTCTCTCCCCCTCCTCTACAATATATTCTATACCTCCCCTCCCCTCCCTTTCTCCTCTACAATATATTCTATACCTCCTCTCCTCCCTCCCCTTTCTCTTCCCCTTTCTCCTCTACAATATATTCTATACCTCCACCTCCCCTCCCCTTTCTCCTCTACAATATATTCTATACCTCCACCTCCCCTCCCCTTTCTCCTCTACAATATATTCTATACCTCCACCTCCCCTCCCCTTTCTCCTCTACAATATATTCTATACCTCCACCTCCCCTCCCTTTCTCCTCTACAATATATTCTATACCTCCACCTCCCCTCCCCTTTCTCCTCTACAATATATTCTATACCTCCACCTCCCCTCCCCTTTCTCCTCTACAATATATTCTATACCTCCACCTCCCCTCCCCTTTCTCCTCTACAATATATTCTATACCCTTCTCTCTCTCTCCTCCCTGACTTCACATCAGGTTCCAACTTCTGCACATATTTATTTTCTCTCTGTCTTTCTCTCTCCTTCTCTCGAGGGACCCGCGAGGCCCCATTAGAACAAATGGCGATGGAAGGAAGCCCGCGTGGCCTGGCTTTTGTAAAGAGGCGCACGCCGCCGTGCCGCTGCCTGTCCTATTATGTGTGCGACACATGATCAATAGCGGGATAGCGCCACGACATCAATATAAGTGACAGAACAATGAGGGATATCATCGGACATCTATCTTAATATAGCCGCCTACAAGGGGCTGGAAGCCCAGCCGGGGAGGCAGAGATGGAGGGGAGGGAGGGAGGAGGGAGGGAGGGAGGGGAGGGGAGGGAGGGAGGAGGGAGGGAGGAGGGAGGAGGGAGGGAGGGAGGGAGGGAGGGAGGGGGAGGAGGAGGAGGGAGAAGGGGAGGGGATGGATCACATGAAAATTCCGCCCCACGAATCCCCATCTCCCTTCTCATCTCCTCCTGTCCAATATGCGCAGACACACAACCCCCCTCTCTCTCTCTCTCTCTACCCTCTCTCTCTACCCTCTCTCTCTCCACCCTCTCTCTCTCTCCCCTCTCTCTCTCTCTCTCTCTCTCTCTCCACTCTCTCTCTCTCCACCCTCTCTCTCTCTCTCTCTCTCTCTACCCTCTCTCTCTCTACCCTCTCTCTCTCTACCCTCTCTCTCTCTACCTCTCTCTCTCTCTCTACCCTCTCTCTCTCCACCCTCTCTCTCTCTCTCTCTGCTCTCTCTCTCTCTCTCTCTCTCTCTCTCTCTCTCTCTCTCTCTCTCTCTCTCTCTCTCTCTCTCTCTCCTCTCTCTACACTCTCTCTCCTCTCTCTCTACCCTCTCTCTCTCTCTCTCTATGCAGCTGCCTGGGCTATTATTTTCCAATTTCAATTTGACACCCCTGCCTTTCATGCTAATTCTATTATTGTAGGGAGTTTATGTGATTTCATATCACTAGAAATCGCTCATGTATAATAACCCTTTGGGCTAAAAACCCAACCCAACCTCGGAAACCTGCGGTGGCCGGTGGTAAAATAATTACTTTCATATCAAAAGTCAGCAGGAGGCGCGAGGAGGCGAGGAGGCGAGGGGGCCTGCAGGGTCCTATAGCCCCCAGCCCATAACCTCATTTCGATGGGGGCCTTTCAAATGAATACCTTTGTTAAAGCACAAACAGCCAGTCGGACTTGACTAGAGAGAAAAGGGAGATGTATCCGCTATAAAAAACCCACAACAACAATAACCAAGCGCACCACCAACGGTCGGCCCAACACCAGTCTGATATATCCCCCATTATAATAAAGGCTAAAACACTGTTCTCCTGTCTGATATATCCCCCATTATAATAAAGGCTAAAACACTGTTCTCCTGTCTGATATATCCCCCATTATAATAAAGGCTAAAACACTGTTCTCCTGTCTGATATATCCCCCATTATAATAAAGGCTAAAACACTGTTCTCCTGTCTGATATATCCCCCATTATAATAAAGGCTAAAACACTGTTCTCCTGTCTGATATATCCCCCATTATAATAAAGGCTAAAACACTGTTCTCCTGTCTGATATATCCCCCATTATAATAAAGGCTAAAACACTGTTCTCCTGTCTGATATATCCCCCATTATAATAAAGGCTAAAACACTGTTCTCCAGTCTGATATATCCCCCATTATAATAAAGGCTAAAACACTGTTCTCCAGTCTGATATATCCCCATTATAATAAAGGCTAAAACACTGTTCTCCTGTCTGATATATCCCCCATTATAATAAAGGCTAAAACACTGTTCTCCAGTCTGATATATCCCCCATTATAATAAAGGCTAAAACACTGTTCTCCTGTCTGATATATCCCCCATTATAATAAAGGCTAAAACACTGTTCTCCAGTCTGATATATCCCCATTATAATAAAGGCTAAAACACTGTTCTCCTGTCTGATATATCCCCCATTATAATAAAGGCTAAAACACTGTTCTTCTGATATATCCCCCATTATAATAAAGGCTGTCTGATGATATCCCCCATTATAATAAAGGCTAAAACACTGTTCTCCTGTCTGATATATCCCCCATTATAATAAAGGCTAAAACACTGTTCTCCTGTCTGATATATCCCCCATTATAATAAAGGCTAAAACACTGTTCTCCTGTCTGATATATCCCCCATTATAATAAAGGCTAAAACACTGTTCTCCTGTCTGATATATCCCCCATTATAATAAAGGCTAAAACACTGTTCTCCTGTCTGATATATCCCCCATTATAATAAAGGCTAAAACACTGTTCTCCTGTCTGATATATCCCCCATTATAATAAAGGCTAAAACCCCATTATAATAAAAACACTGCTAAAATTATAATGTTCTCCTGTCTGATATATCCCCCATTATAATAAAGGCTAAAACACTGTTCTCCTGTCTGATATATCCCCCATTATAATAAAGGCTAAAACACTGTTCTCCTGTCTGATATATCCCCCATTATAATAAAGGCTAAAACACTGTTCTCCTGTCTGATATATCCCCCATTATAATAAAGGCTAAAACACTGTTCTCCTGTCTGATATATCCCCCATTATAATACTGTTCTCTGTCTGATATATCCCCCATTATAATAAAGGCTAAAACACTGTTCTCCTGTCTGATATATCCCCATTATAATAAAGGCTAAAACACTGTTCTCCTGTCTGATATATCCCCCATTATAATAAAGGCTAAAACACTGATATGTTCTCCTGTCTGATATATCCCCCATTATAATAAAGGCTAAAACACTGTCTGATATATCCCCCATTATAATGTAAAACACTGTTCTCCTGTCTGATATATCCCCCATTATAATAAAGGCTAAAACACTGTTCTCCTGTCTGATATATCCCCCATTATAATAAAGGCTAAAACACTGTTCTCCTGTCTGATATATCCCCCATTATAATAAAGGCTAAAACACTGTTCTCCTGTCTGATATATCCCCCATTATAATAAAGGCTAAAACACTGTTCTCCTGTCTGATATATCCCCCATTATAATAATAATAATAAACACTGTCCCTGGTTTTTAATTATGATTATTTTTTTACCTGTATTTAAATAGGCAAGTCAGTTAAGAACAAATTCTTATTTTCAATGACGGCCTGGGAACAGTGGGTTAACTGCCTGTTCAGGGGCAGAACGACAGATTTGTACCTTGTCAGCTAGGGGGTTTGAACTTGCAACCTTCCGGTTACTAGTCCAACGCTCTAACCACTAGGCTACCCTGCCGCCCCAGGGAAATTTACCATTGGTCCTCTAAAACAACAGGGATTTCATTTAAACAATAACTTTATTTATCAAAATGTTTACATATATAAATATTTTTATTTTTATACTTTCTCAAAAGAAATGTACAATATTTGAGGATTTTTGTTGTTTTTCTGTGTTGAGATGTTTTGTATTTTTCTCCTTTTGAAATGGACATGTCTAGAACTTCCGTTTGGAAAGTAGTAGTCAACACATCTCTGTCTGAATCTATCAGAGACTCTGTTCAACACATCTCTGTCTGAATCTATCAGAGACTCTGTTCAACACATCTCTGTCTGAATCTATCAGAGACTCTGTTCAACACATCTCTGTCTGGATCTATCAGAGACTCTGTTCAACACATCTCTGTCTGAATCTATCAGAGAATCTGTTCAACACATCTCTGTCTGAATCTATCAGAGAATCTGTTCAACACATCTCTGTCTGAATCTATCAGAGAATCTGTTCAACACATCTCTGTCTGAATCTATCAGAGAATCTGTTCAACACATCTCTGTCTGAATCTATCAGAGACTCTGTTCAACACATCTCTGTCTGAATCTATCAGAGAATCTGTTCAACACATCTCTGTCTGAATCGATCAGAGAATCTGTTCAACACATCTCTGTCTGAATCTATCAGAGAATCTGTTCAACACATCTCTGTCTGAATCTATCAGAGAATCTGTTCAACACATCTCTGTCTGAATCTATTAGAGAATCTGTTTAAAAAAAAATACAACAATAGAGTAGGTCTGTCTGATATGTTTTTAAAAGGTGTCTTGTAGCTTTGGGAATGTTTAGATGTAGTCTGTGGCTGAGCAGGGTCGGTTGGTAGTCTGTCTCTGTTTATATAACGCGCCAGCGTTAGTCCATGTCGACTTCGTCTCCATCTGTCCCGGGCTCCTCGTGCTCCGCCTGACTCTCTGGCTTGGTGCCAGAACACAGCAAGGGCTCCGGTGACGAGTCCTCTCTCATGCCCTCCCCAGTGTGCTCACTCTGGCAGTCGTTAACGTCCGTTACTCGTGACGAACCCGGTCGGTCGTCAGCCTCGCGGCTACCGTCACTACCCGTGTTGGACTGAGTTGAACTGGTTCTCGTTAAAGTCGTTTGAACTAAAACAGAGCTCTGTGGTGGGGGGGAAACGGAGTCTGGACCGTCGTTGTTGTAACTTCCCTGCTGTGCCTCACTACCGCTCCTGTCCACACAGTTACTAACATGATTGTGGTGGTGGTGAAGGGGTTTGTTTTGGCCCAAATGAGCCAGATGATGAGAGCTGGTATAACCTGTAGATTCACTAGTCACACATCTCTGTCCCTGTTTCGGGTTCGGCCCGCTGCTGCTGCTGCTGTTGTTGTCCTGGCACAGCCCGGTTTTCAGGGCCGTCTGTGGGACAATGAAGCCCAGTGGCTGATGGGTAATGGGGTACAACAGGAAGTGACCCTTCCCTATCAGCGGCCTCTGATTGGCCAGCGAGCTGAAGTCCAGCTGTGGTTTCCGGCGAGGTGTGGCGTCCGAGAGAAGGCTCTCCACGCTGAACGGGTTTAGTTTCTGGAGGCCCGAGGACCTGGAGGCGCCGAGTCCAGGACCGCTGCCCGGGGACACCTGCTGCTGGACCCCAGGTCCCGGTCCTATCTCCCCTGCGGTTCTTTGGTTGTTGTGGTGGTGGTGGTCGTGGTGCTGGTCCTGGAGGAGACCAAACCGGGGGCGTGTTTGAGTCTGTTCACAGCTGTCTGGTTCCGTTTGGTGGTGGTGGTGGTGTCCTCCTCCCGGTTCAGAATGAAGGCGGCTCCCGTTACAGTCGGATGAAGGCTGCTGCTCATTGTCGGTGATCTGTGACACGCCGCTGTCGCTGTCTGACCCGCCGGGTGTGTGGAAGAGGTCACCGGAGAGTAACTTGTTTTGAGACTTCAGCAGTTTACGCTCCTGTTTCCGTTTCTTTTTCTCTGCGCGCTCCAGCTCGCGCCGCGCGATCTCCTCAGCGTCCATGGGCTCTCCGCTGCACGTGGTCGGGTGGGAGTTGTGCGCCGGGCGCCCCGGGCCTTTCTTAGTGTTCTCTTTTTTCCTCCATTTAGCGCGCCGGTTCTGGAACCAAACCTACACGCGCACACACACACATTACACACACACACGCACACACACACATTACACACACACACAAACATTACACACACGCACACACATTACACACACGCACACACACACACACACAAACATTACACACACACACATTACACACACGCACACACATTACACACACAAACACACGCACACACAAACACACGCACACACACAAACATTACACACACACACACACACACACACACACACATTACAAACACACACACACATTACACAAACACACGCACACACAAACACATGCACACACACACATTACACACACACACATTACAAACACACACACCATTACACACACACACACACAGGGAGCCAAGAATGGGGAAATTGGTTTAGTTAATTTTCTATGCATCTTGTTGGGGTGAATCTCTCTCTGTCTCTCTCTCCTTTCTCTCCAAAATCATGTAAAACAAGGCCACAGATTTGAGCAGTGAAATTAATTATGGCTTAACTTGTTCCACCTACAAGCTAGAATAAAATATTTGTTTTAATAAAATGTATTGAATAAAATATTTGTTTTAATAAAATGTATTGATTGTTTTTATTCGATAAAAGTATGAATAAACTGACGTAAAATGTATCTCAACCAATAATATTATGAAGATATTTGTGGCAAAAATAACAGCTTTAAATCGAAATATACCAAGAACAAATAATTCTGAAATATTGATAATTATTATTATTGTTGTTGTTGTTGTTGTTGTTGTTGTTGCTAAATGACAGACCAGAGGTGCAGTTTGTAGTATTTATAAATCCAACCGGATCATAACTAATTAACAGACTAGTCCATGTTGAGAAACACGGAGACCCCAAAGAAAACAAATATAAGTTAAGGCCCCCCACCCAACCCCCGCCACCTGTCTCCTTAGCTCCATCCCCTTCTCTCTCGCTCGTCTTCTCTCCCACCATCTCTCGCCTAATTACGATTAAAACGCAGCTGAAGCCCTGACACAAACATACAATGCGGCCAATATATCCAATAACATACGGCGGTCGTCAAATAGGCCTCGTCTATATTACACACCAACCACTTCTCCTCCTATCCACAGATGCGTCATTCTAATTGTCAATCGAGAGTCAGTGTGATAGCTAATTCTCCCAATTACGTTTAATTCCACCGTAGATAATTCGGCCTATCCCTCTCAATTCATCCTGCCTCCGTCTCCCTGTCCCGCCCCCTCCCTCTACCACCGCTCGGAGAGCAGCTTTCCACCGCGGTGTGCCAGGGGGACCCGCCGCCTGTGAGCCCACACCGTCCGGCTTCACAGCGCACACGGCCCCGCATGTTCGGCGCTGATAACGCAGGGAGTTAGCGTTCAGATTGAGAAGTGGGCTGCGTGTTTGTCACATAATGCGGTGCGTCGACGGAAACAACATGACAATAGCCGTGTTTCTTATGAATTTGTAATGTTGGTGAATATCTCCGCGTGCAAGAACCTGCTGCCGATAAAGAAGCACTAAGCAGCTTGGAGGAATAATAATCTGTGGTTTAAAGGAGGCCAAATCCCCAAACAAGATACACACACACACACACACACACACACCAGAGCCATGCTCGTTTAGTTTTACAAGGAAACACAACGACTAAACCAAAGCCCCCAAAAACACCAAACCAACAGCATTCCTGTCTGTCTACATTTCCACCAAGTTATACCTCAATTAGTAAACACATCAAATACGCACATCACCGTTAAGCACACAAACAAATCTGAACCTGGTGGGAAAATGAAAATGAACTCGTTGAAAATAGTGGGGGGTTTTCAAACTTTTGCATTGATATCGTGGAGGTGTCGATTTTAGATCGGCCTAAAGCGTGTTGTTAAATAGAGAGAGAGTGAGTGCGTTGTGTGCAGCCTATAGATCTATCCTATAGGAATTAAGTAGTAGGCTATGTTATCGCTGTTCTACAGCTTTATTCCGTCCCGGACAGCCATGTCAATAAAGCCAGCTCATTATGGTATTAAAGGGATCGTCTTCTCCTTATATCTGACGAGCAAAAATGTTGCCTAAAACTCCACACAGCCGGAGCGGTTTAAAGGTGGTGTTTTTACTTCCATAAACAGAGTCCTATGGGTTAATCAATCATTAGAAATCATGCTGGACAAATTACGGGTTACTATTTTTTTGGTCGGGAATATTTGTACTTGGTTAAAACTGTTTTTATAGATGATTTATTAATGAACATTTAGTTTTAAAAAAGGAATTATGGGAATACTATATTAGGTTTAAAATCGAACTTGATAATAATAAGACAAAACAATACTAATAGTAATAAAAAATAATTGTAATTATTTATAATAATGTAGGCCTATTTTATCTTATAATTATCGTTTAACAGCATAACACAAAATACAAAATGCAAAGTGTCTTGATTTCAAAATAGAAATTGACATGAATTCATAGCCCACAAATTCAAATAAACAAAAGAATCATATCTTTTTTTTTGACCAATTCACAATTTATCTTAAAAAAAGAATATTTTTTAAATGCGAAAACAACCGTGATATATGAGATGTTATCATTATTATTATTATTATTATTATTATTATTATTATTATTATTATTATATATGTGTTATGGTTGAGAGATCAAATCCTCAGCAGTGTTCTGGTTCATTCAGTAAACGGAACTGTGTTTTTATGACCTCATAAATCAATACTGTATGTTAATGCATAATTCAATAGGTCTTTAATTGATGGGCCTATAATTGACAAATAGCTGTCTCACTAATATCTCACTATGGGGATTATTGATGAAACTGAACACACAGCTATAGAGGCCTGGTTATTACTCCAACAATCCAATAATATTTTTTTTGTTCTCGCGCATAAAATACACGTTCGAAGAATATTCCTCAAGAACGTAGTATTACTTTTCAACAACAGAACATGGCATTGATAAGAAAGTGCAAGTAGAAATGTATTTTAATTAAATGTGTTTATATTTTTTTGGGGGTGTTTGTTTACCTGGACCCGGGACTCTACTAGGTCCAGCCGCAGCGCGAGCGCCTCCCGCATGAAGATATCCGGGTAGTGGCTCTCGTTAAAAGCTTTCTCCAGCTCCTCCAACTGCCAACCGGTGAAATTGGTCCGCGTGCGTCTCCGTTTGCAACCGGGGCTATCCTTATCTGGGTCCCCCGAATCTACACAGAAACGGTCAGAGAGAGAGAGAGAGGGAGGTGGTAGTGTCAACTGACGACATGTGGGCTCGGTAAACAAGTCAACGACAACAACAACAACAACCATCTCTCAGCTACATCAAGCCATCGTGAACTAAACGGTTCAGTAAATTGCTTGTTACACAAAGCATCGATTATAGTTCAGAGAAATGCTGAATGTCTGTTTTCTCCTGCTTGAGTTGCTGAAACATTACAGGCCACTACAGTGAGTTGCTGAAACATTACAGGCCACTACAGTGAGTTGCTGAAACATTACAGGCCACGACAGTGAGTTGCTGAAACATTACAGGCCACTACAGTGAGTTGCTGAAACATTACAGGCCACTACAGTGAGTTGCTGAAACATTACAGGCCACTACAGTGAGTTGCTGAAACATTACAGGCCACTACAGTGAGTTGCTGAAACATTACAGGCCACTACAGTGAGTTGCTGAAACATTACAGGCCACTACAGTGAGTTGCTGAAACATTACAGGCCACTACAGTGAGTTGCTGAAACATTACAGGCCACTACAGTGAGAAACATTACAGGCCACTGCTGAAACATTACAGGCCACTACAGTGAGTTGCTGAAACATTGAAACTGAAACATTACAGGCCACTACAGTGAGTTGCTGAAACATTACAGGCCACTACAGTGAGTTGCTGAAACATTACAGGCCACTACAGTGAGTTGCTGAAACATTACAGGCCACTACAGTGAGTTGCTGAAACATTACAGGCCACGACAGTGAGTTGCTGAAACATTACAGGCCACTACAGTGAGTTGCTGAAACATTACAGGCCACTACAGTGAGTTGCTGAAACATTACAGGCCACTACAGTGAGTTGCTGAAACATTACAGGCCACGACAGTGAGTTGCTGAAACATTACAGGCCACTACAGTGAGTTGCTGAAACATTACAGGCTACAGTGAGTTGCTGAAACTACAGTGAGTTGCTGAAACATTACAGGCCACAGGACAGTGAGTTGCTGAAACATTACAGGCCACTACAGTGAGTTGCTGAAACATTACAGGCCACGACAGTGAGTTGCTGAAACATTACAGGCCACTACAGTGAGTTGCTGAAACATTACAGGCCACGACAGTGAGTTGCTGAAACATTACAGGCCACTACAGTGAGTTGCTGAAACATTACAGGCCACTACAGTGAGTTGCTGAAACATTACAGGCCACTACAGTGAGTTGCTGAAACATTACAGGCCACTACAGTGAGTTGCTGAAACATTACAGGCCACGACAGTGAGTTGCTGAAACATTACAGGCCACTACAGTGAGTTGCTGAAACATTACAGGCCACTACAGTGAGTTGCTGAAACATTACAGGCCACTACAGTGAGTTGCTGAAACATTACAGGCCACTACAGTGAGTTGCTGAAACATTACAGGCCACTACAGTGAGTTGCTGAAACATTACAGGCCACGACAGTGAGTTGCTGAAACATTACAGGCCACTACAGTGAGTTGCTGAAACATTACAGGCCACTACAGTGAGTTGCTGAAACATTACAGGCCACTACAGTGAGTTGCTGAAACATTACAGGCCACTACAGTGAGTTGCTGAAACATTACAGGCCACACAGTGAGTTGCTGAAACATTACAGGCCACTACAGTGAGCTGCTGAAACATTACAGGCCACTACAGTGAGCTGCTGAAACATTACAGGCCACTACAGTGAGTTGCTGAAACATTACAGGCCACGACAGTGAGTTGCTGAAACATTACAGGCCACGACAGTGAGTTGCTGAAACATTACAGGCCACGACAGTGAGTTGCTGAAACATTACAGGCCACGACAGTGGGTTGCTGAAACATTACAGGCCACTACAGTGAGTTGCTGAAACATTACAGGCCACTACAGTGAGTTGCTGAAACATTACAGGCCACTACAGTGAGTTGCTGAAACATTACAGGCCACGACAGTGAGTTGCTGAAACATTACAGGCCACGACAGTGAGTTGGGATATAGACGCGTCCATTTCCATCGGAGGGAGTCGAGTTGGAATGTTGAGTTATATGGCTGTTCCGAAAATAAGAAATGCATTTATTTAATATAACTTTATTATTTCTGGAAAAACACTAGCCATTTAAAAATATATATAATTCATCCATTTAAACAGCACAGCAGAATGGACTGTGTTTTGTTAGGAAATTAGCACTTGCTTCGCGTTGGGTTTTTTTTCTCATTCAATACTTGGTTGTAATTATGACATAATTAATCAAAAATCGATAATAAGATTTGAGTTGAACATTACATTTCAGAGTTTATAAAATAGTCCAAAATAAAACAAGAGTTGATTTTAAAAGCCCAACTAAATAACGGTTCAATGCAAAGCATACAACAACAAGATGCCATATTTCCATGGAAACTAAAATCACTCTACGGCCAATAATATCAAACCAATATTTCCAGACGTGTATCACTCCTGTCTCTCTCTTTCCATCCCTTCCTCCGTCCTGCCTCCAACCTACCTGAGAGTTTAAACTGATTATCTCCGTTAATCCCGCAGCCAGAGGAAAGTAGAGGACCGGAGCCGTGTACCACCGAGGCCGAGCACGAGCCGTTCAGTAATCCGTCTATGGAGAAGGGTACGGCGGCCGCGGACTGTAGCTGGTGACCGGCGAGCTCGTAGACGTGGTGGTGTCCCAGGTGGTAGGGGAAACCAACACCGACCATTCCGCCCAGAGAGCCTCCGAACTGGGCGTGGGGGTGCTCGAGTATCCGGCTGTCCATGCTACTGGCCCGGACGGTGGAGGGGCCGAAGTGAGGCGTCTGACCGAGGGAGTGTGGGTGAACATGCAGAGCGAGGGGAAGGAGAGGGGGATGAAGCGAGAGAGAGAGAGAGAGAGAGAGAGAGGAGGGAGGACAGAGAGAGACAGACAGACACCGACGGAGCGCAGCTGTACTATGAAACAGGAACAGACATAGACAGTGAGTTTTTACTCCTATACTACCAGACATCACCCCCCTTCCTTCCTGTCATCTTCCCTCTCCTGCCCCCCTAATTAGGCCTTCCGCGGCTCGGGGAGTTTTGGACCAATAAGAAACGCTAATGGGTCGGTAACGTCACAGGCGTGGTTATGGCTCGTGTGTGAGAGGGAGAGATGGAGGAAAAAACGTTTTTCCATATCGATTACTAATTACACCTGACATCGGCCTCCACAAACAATATAAGCCCTGTCACAACATGGACATGGGGAGTCCGGGGGAGGGAGAGTAAGGCTATAGGCAGCTCATTGAAAGGCGATCCATTATAAAACAGACGGAAAATTATGTTTTTCTTTTTCTACCTCCCACACATCTCTCATGTGTTCTTCAACAAACACATCTAAAACAGGAAAGGTCGCCAACATCATGCTGGTGGTGTGATTTTGTGAAAGCGAATTTTAAGGAAACGTGTTTAGTCTCTCTCTCTCTCTCTCTCTCCTACCCCCCTCTCTCCTGCCCCTGTCTCTCTCCCTCCTTCCCTCTGTCCTGCCCCTGTCTCTCTCCCTCCTTCCCTCTCTCCTGCCCCTGTCTCTCTCCTACCCCCTCTCTCCTGCCCCTGTCTCTCTCCCTCCTTCCCTCTGTCCTGCCCCTGTCTCTCTCCTACCCCCTCTCTCCTGCCCCTGTCTCTCTCCCTCCCTCCCTGTCTCTCTCCCTCCTTCCCTCTGTCCTGCCCCTGTCTCTCTCCCTCCTCCCCTCTCTCCTGCCCCTGTCTCTCTCCCTCCTTCCCTCTCTCCTGCCCCTGTCTCTCTCCCTCCTTCCCTCTGTCCTGCCCCTGTCTCTCTCCCTCCTTCCCTCTGTCCTGCCCCTGTCTCTCTCCCTCCTTCCCTCTGTCCTGCCCCTGTCTCTCTCCCTCCTCCCCTCTCTCCTGCCCCTGTCTCTCTCCCTCCTTCCCTCTCTCCTGCCCCTGTCTCTCTCCCTCCTTCCCTCTGTCCTGCCCCTGTCTCTCTCCCTCCTTCCCTCTGTCCTGCCCCTGTCTCTCTCCCTCCTCCCCTCTCTCCTGCCCCTGTCTCTCTCCCTCCTTCCCTCTCTCCTGCCCCTCTCTCTCCCTCCTTCCCTCTGTCCTGCCCTCTGTCTCTCTCCCTCCTTCCCTCTGTCCTGCCCTCTGTCTCTCTCCCTCCTTCCCTCTGTCTCACCCAGTGAAAGTGATGTTTTCCGATTACATCCTTGCTGAGCATCAAGGAGCTTCATCAAGCACACTTTCCCCGGCTGTCACGTCAGCGTTTAAAACTACAACCGGCTGTCACGTTGCGTTTAAAACTACAACCCTCTCTGTCTCTCCCTCTCTCTCCCTCCCGGTCTCCCCTACACTCCACCACCCCGCCACTTAACACATACTCGCGCGCGCGCACGCTCACGCACACACGGGCGGACCCACACACACATGCACACGCACCATTACAGTTTTTAAAGGTGATTAGTTGGTTGGTGTACCGTAACATTCCGCGTCCTTGTGTTGATTTTTCACCCGGAACACTGGCGCGCAGTAGCAGAACAGACTATAACAGAATCACGAGGCGTTGAGTTGCTAGTAGCCAGCTGTAGGATAGAAGGTTTGAAGCGGGGAAATCAAAAATACTCACTAAAAAGTTACACTGATTTTCCGTAGGCGTCGATCTTTGAATTGCCAGTAAAATAATTCGTTCAGTTGTTAATAATGTTCTAGAATAAAAAGAACATGGAGATAATTCCGTTTTTATGCACGGTAGATTCTCCTCCATAACCCGTTTCAATCAATTAATGAAATCTGACATCTGCTCAGTAAAATAAGATATATTTTGTCGTGTAATCATTACCTTGTTGTAGTGTTTGTCCTAAACATTTAGTTTGAAATCATTACATGTGCCAATGATGTTGATAAGAGACTCAGAGTGACATGAAGAGATATTAGGAAATGAGATATGTCCAGCTGTATTTACACAATGTAGCCTAATAAGGAGAGGGAGAGAGAGAGAGAGAGAGAGAGGGGGGAGATTATACATATAATGATAAACGTATCGAAGGGGGACAGATTTGGCCCGAGGCGATAACCGCTTAATTTTGTGTTAAATTTCTTGACAGAAAGCCACCCGTGCTCCTGAATACAGAATGGTAATCAGAGACAAATGCATAAACCCCCCTCTATCCCTCTCTCTCGTAGGTGGAATTTCCACCGGGGATTGGGGACATGTCCCCCCAATATTCAGAACAGGTTGATTGCCCCCCCAATAATTGACTTAAAACAACATTTGTCTGGTGCCCCAAAAACAGCATATGAAACGTCATAGGTAATGGCAGCATGAGGAATTGCAGGACATTTGATTTAACAGTTGGCTTCATGGCAACAACCACAAAGAAGCAGCCGTCCAACTCAACTTCGGTGGTTCATCAATGTGTCATTCTGGTCATGCGCCGTCACAAACGACATAGCTAGTTCGTTAGCTAAGGTAGCTAGCCATTGTAGCTAGCCATTGTAGCTAGCCCGTGTAGCTAGCCACTGTAGCTAGCCACTGTAGCTAGCCATTGTAGCTAGCCATTGTAGCTAGCCCGTGTAGCTAGCCATTGTAGCTAGCCACTGTAGCTAGCCATTGTAGCTAGCCACTGTAGCTAGCCATTGTAGCTAGCCCGTGTAGCTAGCCACTGTAGCTAGCCCGTGTAGCTAGCCATTGTAGCTAGCCATTGTAGCTAGCCATTGTAGCTAGCCCGTGTAGCTAGCCATTGTAGCTAGCCGCTGTAGCTAGCCACTGTAGCTAGCCATTGTAGCTAGCCACTGTAGCTAGCCATTGTAGCTAGCCCGTGTAGTGAGCCACTGTAGCTAGCCCGTGTAGCTAGCCATTGTAGCTAGCCATTGTAGCTAGCCACTGTAGCTAGCCATTGTAGCTAGCCCGTGTAGCTAGCCACTGTAGCTAGCCCGTGTAGCTAGCCATTGTAGCTAGCCATTGTAGCTAGCCACTTTTAGCTAGCCATTGTAGCTAGCCACTGTAGCTAGCCATTGTAGCTAGCCCGTGTAGCTAGCCACTGTAGCTAGCCCGTGTAGCTAGCCACTGTAGCTAGCCACTGTAGCTAGCCATTGTAGCTAGCCCGTGTAGCTAGCCACTGTAGCTAGCCTGTGTAGCTAGCCATTGTAGCTAGCCACTGTAGCTAGCCATTGTAGCTAGCCACTGTAGCTAGCCACGGTAGCTAGCCATTGTAGCTATAGCCAGTAACTCTTCCAGTATGTGTTGAATTCATTTCACAGGATTTGTTTTTGGACGAGGCTGTAGAGATTGTTAAGAACAGGTCATTTTGTCACCAAATATCTTATTCATCCATTTTTAAACATTAAATATCATGTTATTGTGGTTTATTGATCCGTTATACTGTTAAAAAGATGTTATCTTTGCGTTTTTTTGCCAAAAGTGGACCTTTAAAGTAAAATTTCCTTCCAAAAGAAACGGTAATTAAGTAGGTTTAAAAAGCAGCTCTTCTGTCATTAAAAATAGTAATGCCAGGATGACATCATCCTCTATGAGGAAATAGTCATGCCAGCTCCTCCTCCTCAGGATGACATCATCCTCTATGAGGAAATAGTCATGCCAGCTCCTCCTCCTCAGGATGACATCATCCTCTATGAGGAAAGAGTCATGCCAGCTCCTCCTCCTCAGGATGACATCATCCTCTATGAGGAAATAGTCATGCCAGCTCCTCCTCCTCAGGATGACATCATCCTCTATGAGGAAATAGTCATGCCAGCTCCTCCTCCTCAGGATGACATCATCCTCTATGAGGAAAGAGTCATGCCAGCTCCTCCTCCTCAGGATGACATCATCCTCTATGAGGAAAGAGTCATGCCAGCTCCTCCTCCTCAGGATGACATCATCCTCTATGAGGAAATAGTCATGCCAGCTCCTCCTCCTCAGGATGACATCATCCTCTATGAGGAAATAGTCATGCCAGCTCCTCCTCCTCAGGATGACATCATCCTCTATGAGGAAATAGTCATGCCAGCTCCTCCTCCTCAGGATGACATCATCCTCTATGGGGAAATAGTCATGCCAGCTCCTCCTCCTCAGGATGACATCATCCTCTATGAGGAAATAGTCATGCCAGCTCCTCCTCCTCAGGATGACATCATCCTCTATGAGGAAATAGTCATGCCAGCTCCTCCTCCTCAGGATGACATCATCCTCTGTGAGGAAAGAGTCATGCCGGCTCCTCCTCCTCAGGATGACATCATCCTCTATGAGGAAATAGTCATGCCACCTCCTCCTCCTCAGGGTGACATCATCCTCTATGAGGAAATAGTCATGCCACCTCCTCCTCCTCAGGATGACATCATCCTCTATGAGGAAATAGTCATGCCACCTCCTCCTCCTCAGGGTGACATCATCCTCTATGAGGAAATAGTCATGCCAACCCACTACATACAGTATTAATTATGTGGTTCAACCTACAGTGTATTTTCTATATACCATCTATATACCCACTACATACAGTATTAATTATGTGGTTCAGCCTACAGTGTATTTTCTATATACCATCTATATACCCACTACATACAGTATTAATTATGTGGTTCAACCTACAGTGTATTTTCTATATACCCACTACATACAGTATTAATTATGTGGTTCAACCTACAGTGTATTTTCTATATACCCCTCTATATACCCACTACATACAGTATTAATTATGTGGTTCAACCTACAGTGTATTTTCTATATACCATCTATATACCCACTACATACAGTATTAATTATGTGGTTCAACCTACAGTGTATTTTCTATATACCATCTATATACCCACTACATACAGTATTAATTATGTGGTTCAGCCTACAGTGTATTTTCTATATACCCCTCTATATACCCACTACATACAGTATTAATTATGTGGTTCAACCTACAGTGTATTTTCTATATACCATCTATATACCCACTACATACAGTATTAATTATGTGGTTCAACCTACAGTGTATTTTCTATATACCATCTATATACCCACTACATACAGTATTAATTATGTGGTTCAACCTACAGTGTATTTTCTATATACCATCTATATACCCACTACATACAGTATTAATTATGTGGTTCAGCCTACAGTGTATTTTCTATATACCATCTATATACCCACTACATACAGTATTAATTATGTGGTTCAGCCTACAGTGTATTTTCTATATACCCCTCTATATACCCACTACATACAGTATTAATTATGTGGTTCAACCTACAGTGTATTTTCTATATACCATCTATATACCCACTACATACAGCTCTGGATAAGAGCGTCTGCTAAATGACTTAAATGTAAATGTAATACAGTATTAATTATGTGGTTCAACCTACAGTGTATTTTCTATATACCATCTATATACCCACTACATACAGTATTAATTATGTGGTTCAACCTACAGTGTATTTTCTATATACCCCTCTATATACCCACTACATACAGTATTAATTATGTGGTTCAACCTACAGTGTATTTTCTATATACCATCTATACTACATACAGTATTAATTATGTGGTTCAGCCTACAGTGTATTTTCTATATACCATCTATATACCCACTACATACAGTATTAATTATGTGGTTCAACCTACAGTGTATTTTCTATATACCATCTATATACCCACTACATACAGTATTAATTATGTGGTTCAGCCTACAGTGTATTTTCTATATACCATCTATATACCCACTACATACAGTATTAATTATGTGGTTCAACCTACAGTGTATTTTCTATATACCCACTACATACAGTATTAATTATGTGGTTCAACCTACAGTGTATTTTCTATATACCCCTCTATATACCCACTACATACAGTATTAATTATGTGGTTCAACCTACAGTGTATTTTCTATATACCATCTATATACCCACTACATACAGTATTAATTATGTGGTTCAACCTACAGTGTATTTTCTATATACCATCTATATACCCACTACATACAGTATTAATTATGTGGTTCAACCTACAGTGTATTTTCTATCTACCATCTATATACCCACTACATACAGTATTAATTATGTCGTTCAACCTACAGTGTATTTTCTATATACCATCTATATACCCACTACATACAGTATTAATTATGTGGTTCAGCCTACAGTGTATTTTCTATATACCCCTCTATATACCCACTACATACAGTATTAATTATGTGGTTCAACCTACAGTGTATTTTCTATATACCCCTCTATATACCCACTACATACAGTATTAATTATGTGGTTCAACCTACAGTGTATTTTCTATATACCATCTATATACCCACTACATACAGTATTAATTATGTGGTTCAACCTACAGTGTATTTTCTATATACCATCTATATACCCACTACATACAGTATTAATTATGTGGTTCAGCCTACAGTGTATTTGAAAGTATTCGAACCCCTTGAATTTTTCCACATTTTGTTACATTATTGACTTATTCTAAAATGGGTAAAAATCACCCCCCCACCCCCATCAATCTAAACACAATTCCAGTATAGACACATTGCAAAAATAGGTTTTTAGAAATGGTTGCAAAATCATATAAAATTTAAAAAACTAATATTACAGACCCTTTACTCAGTACTTTGTTGAAGCACCTTTGGCAGTGATTACAACCTCCAGACTTCTTGGGTGTGACGCTACAAGCTTGGCACACCTGTATTTGGGGAGTTTCTCTCAGTCTTCTTAGCAGATCCTCTCAAACTCTGTCAGGTTGGATGAGGAGTGTTGCTGCACAGCTATTTTCAGGTCTCTCCAGAGATGTTCAATCGGGTTCAAGCCCGGGCTCTGGCTGGGTCACTCAAGGACATTCGGGGACTTGTCCCGAAAGCCACTCCTGCGTTGTCTTGGCTGTGTGCAAAGGGTCATTGTTCTCTTTGCTGCCCTTGCACTCTCTCTCTCTCTCTCTCTCTCTCTCTCTCTCTCTCTCTCTCTCTCTCTATCTCTCTCTCTCTTTCTCACTGAATTATTTCTACTTTATTTATCCAATTTCAGCTGCTGACAGAATGTTAATTTGTGTTTCTCACTCCCGGTCTGCGTGACCCCGCGGCTCGCAGATTGGCGTGTTGTAATAACCCATACATTTCAACAGAGGGAACCGATAATTGTTACCTTATTAGCATGCAAATTGTTTAATTAATATTATTATGAAGAAGCATATAATCCCGTCGCCACTTGACCCCGCGGGTCCACACACCCGAACGGGGCTCTCTGAATTTAAATTTCAATGTGGACACTTAAATCGACTCTTTTTCATGTTGAGGCAGGATTGGTTGGATCCTCGCCAGGTTGTTTAAAGCCCTTTCCCCGTCTGAGTGCTGCTTTGAACGGCCAGAGATACGCTTTGGATGCCGGATCCCTTTGTATCTCCCTCCCTCCCTTCTCTCTCTCTCTCTCTCTCTCTCTCTCTCTCTCTCTCTCTCTCTCTCTCTCTCTCTCTCTCTCTCTCTCTCTCTCTCTCTCTCTCTCCTCTCCATCCTCTCATTCCCTTTCTCGCCACACAGGCCGTCAAATTATGGAAATCGTTTTCTTTCTATATTTATTTATTTAATACCCCCCCCTCCCTTCGTATATATATATTTTAACATCAAAATGCAATAATTGCCTTCTTGTCATTTGCTTATAAAAAAACGATTTGTGTGAAACGGCCCCCCTCCAATTTCTGCCGGGCGTGGCGCGATCCAAACACACGTGGCGCGCGATGAAAAGCAGCCCTTGACACAGTCTCCTAAGAGACGCAGCATTTACATCTGTTTTCTTCTCTCCTTCCTCTCTTTTGTTGGCTGGACGCGACTGACATTGTCAGACGCTCGCTTTAATTAACTTGATAATAAGACACGCGTGACTCGCATTCGGGGCCAGAGTTCGGCTCGCCTTGTTTCGCTTTTATCTGAGGAGTGTGTGTGTGTTTGTAAGAGAGAGAGAGTGTGTGTGTGTGTTTTTAATCTTCAACAGTGTTTTGACTGGCCTTTCAACATCGAATGAAACATTTAGAATTAAAAGTGCATCCACAAAAAGAAAACACCAACAGGAACTAACAACATCTACAGTAACAACGAACTAACAACATCTACAGTAACAACTAATTAACAACATCTACAGTAACAACTAATTAACAACATCTACACCAACAGGAACTAATATCTACAGTAACAACTAAGTAACAACATCTACAGTAACAACTAATTAACAAAATCTACACCAACAGGAACTAACAACATCTACAGTAACAACTAATTAACAACATCTACAGTAACAACTAATTAACAATATCTACAGTAACAACTAATTAACAACATCTACAGTAACAACTAATTAACAACATCTACAGTAACAACTAATTAACAATATCTACAGTAACAACTAATTAACAACATCTACATCTAACAACTAACTAACAACAACATCTAACAGTAACAACTAACTAACAACATCTCTACTGTAACACTACAGTAACAACTAACTAACAACATCTACTGTAACAACTAACTAACAACATCTACATCAACAACTAATGAACAACTACTACAGTAACAACTAACTAACAACATATACAGTAACAACTAACTAACAACATCTACAGTAACAACTAACAACTAACTAACAACAACTACTGTAACAACTAACAACTAACTAACAACAACTACTGTAACAACTAACTAACAACAATTACTGTAACAACTAATTAACAACATCTACAGTAACAACTAACTAACAACATCTACATTAACAAGAATGAACAACATCTAAAGTAACAACTAACTAACGATATCTACAGTAACAACTAACTAACAACATATACAGTAACAACTAACTAACAACATCTACATTAACAAGAATGAACAACATCTAAAGTAACAACTAACTAACGATATCTACAGTAACAACTAACTAACAACATATACAGTAACAACTAACTAACAACTACAGTAACAACTAACTAACAACTACAGTAACAACTAACTAACAACATCTACAGTAACAACTAACTAACAACTACAGTAACAACTAACTAACAACATCTACAGTAACAAGTAACAACTAACAGTAACAACTACATTAACAACTAATAACAACTACAGTAACAACTAATTAACAACATCTACAGTAACAACTAACTAACAACAACTACAGTAACAACTAACTAACAACATATACATTAACAACTAACTAACAACTACAGTAACAACTAACTAACATCTACAGTAACAACTAACTAACAACAACTACAGTAACAACTAACTAACAACATCTACAGTAACAACTAACTAACAACATCTACAGTAACAACTAACTAACAACATCTACAGTAACTACTAACTAACAACAACTACTGTAACAACTAACTAACAACATCTACAGTAACAACTAACTAACAACATCTACAGTAACAACTAACTAACAACATCTACTGTAACAACTAATTAACAACATCTACAGTAACAACTAACTAACAACATCTACAGTAACAACTAACTAACAACATCTACTGTAACAACTAACTAACAACATCTACTTTAACAACTAACTAACAACATCTACTTTAACAACTAACTAACAACATCTACAGTAACAAGAATGAACAACATCTAAAGTAACAACTAACTAACGATATCTACAGTAACAACTAACTAACAACATATACAGTAACAACTAACTAACAACTACAGTAACAACTAACTAACAACTACAGTAACAACTAACTAACAACATCTACAGTAACAACTAACTAACAACATAAACTACAGTAACAACTAATTAACAACATCTACAGTAACAACTAACTAACAAACTACAGTAACAACTAATTAACAACATCTACAGTAACAACTAACTAACAACAACTACAGTAACAACTAATTAACAATATCTACAGTAACAACTAATTAACAACATCTACAGTAACAACTAACTAACAACATCTACAGTAACAACTAACTACAGTAACAACTAACTAGTAACAACTAACTAACAACATCTACAGTAACAACTAAGTAACAACATCTACAGTAACAACTAATTAACAAAATCTACACCAACAGGAACTAACAACATCTACAGTAACAACTAATTAACAACATCTACAGTAACAACTAATTAACAATATCTACAGTAACAACTAATTAACAACATCTACAGTAACAACTAATTAACAACATCTACAGTAACAACTAATTAACAATATCTACAGTAACAACTAATTAACAACATCTACAGTAACAACTAACTAACAACATCTACAGTAACAACTAACTAACAACATCTACTGTAACAACTAACTAACAACATCTACATCAACAACTAATGAACAACTACTACAGTAACAACTAACTAACAACATATACAGTAACAACTAACTAACAACATCTACAGTAACAACTAACAACTAACTAACAACAACTACTGTAACAACTAACAACTAACTAACAACAACTACTGTAACAACTAACTAACAACAATTACTGTAACAACTAATTAACAACATCTACAGTAACAACTAACTAACAACATCTACATTAACAAGAATGAACAACATCTAAAGTAACAACTAACTAACGATATCTACAGTAACAACTAACTAACAACATATACAGTAACAACTAACTAACAACATCTACATTAACAAGAATGAACAACATCTAAAGTAACAACTAACTAACGATATCTACAGTAACAACTAACTAACAACATATACAGTAACAACTAACTAACAACTACAGTAACAACTAACTAACAACTACAGTAACAACTAACTAACAACATCTACAGTAACAACTAACTAACAACTACAGTAACAACTAACTAACAACATCTACAGTAACAACTAACTAACAACAACTACAGTAACAACTAATTAACAACATCTACAGTAACAACTAATTAACAACATCTACAGTAACAACTAACTAACAACAACTACAGTAACAACTAACTAACAACATATACATTAACAACTAACTAACAACTACAGTAACAACTAACTAACATCTACAGTAACAACTAACTAACAACAACTACAGTAACAACTAACTAACAACATCTACAGTAACAACTAACTAACAACATCTACAGTAACAACTAACTAACAACATCTACAGTAACAACTAACTAACAACATCTACAGTAACAACTAACTAACAACATCTACAGTAACAACTAACTAACAACATCTACAGTAACAACTAACTAACAACATCTACAGTAACAACTAATTAACAACATCTACAGTAACAACTAACTAACAACATCTACAGTAACAACTAACTAACAACATCTACAGTAACAACTAACTAACAACATCTACTGTAACAACTAACTAACAACATCTACTTTAACAACTAACTAACAACATCTACAGTAACAAGAATGAACAACATCTAAAGTAACAACTAACTAACGATATCTACAGTAACAACTAACTAACAACATATACAGTAACAACTAACTAACAACTACAGTAACAACTAACTAACAACTACAGTAACAACTAACAAACAACATCTACTGTAACAACTAACTAACAACATCTACAGTAACAACTAATTAACAACATCTACAGTAGCAACTAACTAGCAACTACAGTAACAACTAATTAACAACATCTACAGTAACAACTAACTAACAACAACTACAGTAACAACTAATTAACAATATCTACAGTAACAACTAATTAATAACATCTACAGTAACAACTAACTAACAACATCTACAGTAACAACTAACTAACAACATCTACAGTAACAACTAACTAACAACATCTACAGTAACAACTAACTAACAACATCTACAGTAACAACTAATTAACAACATCTACAGTAACAACTAACTAACAACATCTACAGTAACAACTAACTAACAACATCTACAGTAACAGGAACTAACAACATCTACAGTAACAACTAATTAACAACATCTACAGTAACAACTAACTAACAACATCTACAGTAACAACTAACTAACAACATCTACAGTAACAACTAATTAACAACATCTACAGTAACAACTAATTAACAACATCTACAGTAACAACTAACTAACAACATCTACAATAACAACTAACTAACAACATCTACAGTAACAACTAACTAACAACATCTACAGTAACAGGAACTAACAACATCTACAGTAACAGGAACTAACAACATCTACAGTAACAGGAACTAACAACATCTACAGTAACAACTAATTAACAACATCTACAGTAACAACTAACTAACAACATCTACAGTAACAACTAACTAACAACATCTACAGTAACAGGAACTAACAACATCTACACCAACAGGAACTAACAACATCTACAGTAACAGGAACTAACAACATCTACAGTAACAGGAACTAACAACATCTACAGTAACAGGAACTAACAACATCTACACCAACAGGAACTAACAACATCTACAGTAACAGGAACTAACAACATCTACAGTAACAGGAACTAACAACATCTACAGTAACAGGAACTAACAACATCTACACCAACAGGAACTAACAACATCTACAGTAACAGGAACTAACAACATCTACACCAACAGGAACTAACAACATCTACAGTAACAAGGAACTAACAACATCTACACCAACAGGAACTAACAACATCTACACCAACAGGAACTAACAGCATCTACAGTAACAGGAACTAACAACATCTACAGTAACAACTAACTAACAACATCTACAGTAACAACTAATTAACAACATCTACAGTAACAACTAACTAACAACATCTACACCAACAGGAACTAACAACATCTACACCAACAGGAACTAACAACATCTACACCAACAGGAACTAACAACATCTACAGTAACAGGAACTAACAACATCTACAGTAACAGGAACTAACAACATCTACACCAACAGGAACTAACAACATCTACAGTAACAACTAATTAACAACATCTACAGTAACAGGAACTAACAACATCTACACCAACAGGAACTAACAACATCTACACCAACAGGAACTAACAGCATCTACACCAACAGGAACTAACAACATCTACACCAACAGGAACTAACAGCATCTACAGTAACAGGAACTAACAACATCTACAGTAACAGGAACTAACAACATCTACACCAACAGGAACTAACAACATCTACAGTAACAGGAACTAACAACATCTACAGTAACAGGAACTAACAACATCTACAGTAACAGGAACTAACAACATCTACACCAACAGGAACTAACAACATCTACAGTAACAGGAACTAACAACATCTACACCAACAGGAACTAACAACATCTACAGTAACAGGAACTAACAACATCTACACCAACAGGAACTAACAACATCTACACCAACAGGAACTAACAGCATCTACACCAACAGGAACTAACAACATCTACAGTAACAGGAACTAACAGCATCTACAGTAACAACTAATTAACAACATCTACAGTAACAACTAACTAACAACATCTACACCAACAGGAACAAACAGCATCTACACCAACAGGAACTAACAACATCTACACCAACAGGAACTAACAACATCTACAGTAACAGGAACTAACAACATCTACAGTAACAGGAACTAACAACATCTACACCAACAGGAACTAACAACATCTACAGTAACAACTAATTAACAACATCTACAGTAACAGGAACTAACAACATCTACACCAACAGGAACTAACAACATCTACACCAACAGGAACTAACAGCATCTACACCAACAGGAACTAACAACATCTACACCAACAGGAACTAACAACATCTACAGTAACAGGAACTAACAACATCTACAGTAACAGGAACTAACAACATCTACACCAACAGGAACTAACAACATCTACAGTAACAACTAACTAACAACATCTACACCAACAGGAACTAACAACATCTACACCAACAGGAACTAACAGCATCTACACCAACAGGAACTAACAACATCTACACCAACAGGAACTAACAACATCTACAGTAACAGGAACTAACAACATCTACAGTAACAGGAACTAACAACATCTACAGTAACAGGAACTAACAACATCTACAGTAACAACTAACTAACAACATCTACAGTAACAGTAACTAACAACATCTACAGTAACAACTAACTAACAACATCTACACCAACAGGAACTAACAACATCTACAGTAACAGGAACTAACAACATCTACAGTAACAGGAACTAACAACATCTACACCAACAGGAACTAACAACATCTACAGTAACAGGAACTAACAACATCTACAGTAACAACTAACTAACAACATCTACACCAACAGGAACTAACAACATCTACACCAACAGGAACTAACAACATCTACAGTAACAACTAATTACCAACATCTACAGTAACAACTAATTAACTACATCTACAGTAACAACTAACTAACAACATCTACAGTAACAACTAACTAACAACATCTACACCAACAGGAACTAACAACATCTACAGTAACAGGAACTAACAACATCTACACCAACAGGAACTAACAGCATCTACAGTAACAACTAACTAACAACATCTACAGTAACAACTAATTAACAACATCTACAGTAACAACTAATTAACAACATCTACAGTAACAACTAACTAACAACATCTACAGTAACAACTATTTAACAACATCTACAGTAACAACTAACTAACAACATCTACAGTAACAACTAATTAACTACATCTACAGTAACAACTAACTAACAACATCTACAGTAACAACTAACTAACAACATCTACAGTAACAACTATTTAACAACATCTACAGTAACAACTAACTAACAACATCTACACCAACAGGAACTAACAACATCTACAGTAACAACTAACTAACAACATCTACAGTAACAACTAATTAACAACTACAGTAACAACTAACTAACAACATCTATAGTAACAACTAACTAACAACATCTACAGTAACAGGAACTAACAACATCTACAGTAACAACTAACTAACTAAATAACAACAACTACTGTAACAACTAACTAACTAAATAAATAACAACAACTACTGTAACAACTAATTAACAACAACTACTGTAACAACTAACTAACAACAACTACTGTAACAACTAACTAACTAACTAACTAAATAACAACAACTACTGTAACAACTAACTAACAAAAACTATAACACTGTAACAACTAACTAACTAACAACAACTACTGTAACAACTAACTAACTAACTAACTAAATAACAACAACTACTGTAACAACTAACTAACAAAAACTACTGTAACAACTAACTAACAACATCTACTGTAACAACTAACTAACTAACTAACTAAATAACTAACAACAACTACTGTAACAACTAAATAACAACAACTACTGTAACAACTAACTAACAACAACTACTGTAACAACTAACTAACAACAACTACTGTAACAACTAACTAACAACATCTACAGTAACAACTAACTAACAACATCTACAGTAACAACTAATTAACAACATCTACAGTAACAACTAACTAACTAACTAAATAAATAAAAACTACTGTAACAACTAACTAACAAAAACTACTGTAACAACTAACTAACAACAACTACTGTAACAACTAACTAACTAACTAAATAACAACAACTACTGTAACAACTGACTAACTAAATAACTTCAAAAATGAAGGGGGGAGAGAAGGAAAGGGGGGAGAGAAGGAAAGGGGAGAGAGAAGGAAGGGGAGAGAGAAGGAAGGAGAGAGAAGGAATGGGAGAGAGAAGGAAGGGGAGAGAGAAGGAAGGGGAGAGAGAAGGAAAGGGGAGAGAGAAGGAAGGGGAGAGAAGGAAGGGGAGAGAGAAGGAAGGGGAGAGAGAAGGAAGGGGTGAGAGAAGGAAGGGGAGAGAGAAGGAAAGGGGAGAGAGAAGGAAAGGGGAGAGAGAAGGAAGGGGAGAGAGAAGGAAAGGGGAGAGAGAAGGAAGGAGAGAGAGAAGGGAGGGGTGAGAGAAGGAAGGGGAGAGAGAAGGAAAGGGGAGAGAGAAGGAAGGGGAGAGAGAAGGAAGGGGAGAGAGAAGGAAGGGGAGAGAAGGAAGGGGAGAGAGAAGGAAAGGGGAGAGAGAAGGAAGGGGAGAGAGAAGGAAGGGGAGAGAAGGAAGGGTAGAGAGAAGGAAAGGGGAGAGAGAAGGAAGGGGAGAGAGAAGGAAGGGGAGAGAGAAGGAAGGGGAGAGAGAAGGAAGGGGAGAGAGAAGGAAGGGGAGAGAGAAGGAAGGGGAGAGAGAAGGAAGGGAGAGAGAAGGAAGGGGAGAGAGAAGGAAAGGGGAGAGAGAAGGAAGGGGAGAGAGAAGGAAGGGGAGAGAAGGAAGGAGAGAGAGAAGGAAGGAGAGAGAGAAGGAAAGGGGAGAGAGAAGGAAGGGGAGAGAGAAGGAAGGGGAGAGAGAAGGAAAGGGGAGAGAGAAGGAAGGGGAGAGAGAAGGAAGGGGAGAGAGAAGGAAAGGGGAGAGAGAAGGAAGGGGAGAGAGAAGGAAAGGGGAGAGAGAAGGAAGGGGAGAGAGAAGGAAAGGGGAGAGAGAGAAGGGGGAGAAGAAGGGGAGAAGGAGAAGGAAGGAGAGAGAAGGAAGGAGAGAGAGAAGGAAGGAGAGAGAGAAGGAAAGGGGAGAGAGAAGGAAGGAGAGAGAAGGAAGGAGAGAGAGAAGGAAAGGGGAGAGAGAAGGAAGAGAAGAGAGAAGGAGAGAGAGAAGGAAGGAGAGAGAGAAGGAAAGGGGAGAGAGAAGGAAGGAGAGAGAAGGAAGGAGAGAGAGAAGGAAAGGGGAGAGAGAAGGAAGGGGAGAGAGAAGGAAGGGGAGAGACAAGGAAGGGGAGAGACAAGGAATGTGGAGAGAGAGAAGGAAGGGGAGAGAGAAGGAAGGGGAGAGAAGGAAGGAGAGAGTAAAGGAAAGGGGAGAGAGAAGGAAGGAGAAAGAGGAGGAAAGGGGGGAGAGAGAAGGAAGGAGAGAGAGAAGGAAGGGGAGAGAGAAGTAAGGGGAGAGAGAAGGAAGGGGGAGAAGAAAGGAGGGAGAGACAAGGAAGGAATGTGGAGAGAGAGAAGGGAGAGAGAAGGAAAGGGGAGAGAGAGAAGGAAAGGGGAGAGAGAAGGAAGGAGAGAGAAGGAAGGAGAGAGAGAGAAGAAAAGGGGAGAGAGAGAAGGAAGGAGAGAGAGAGAAGAAAAGGGGAGAGAGAGAAGGAAGGAGAGAGAGAGAGAAGGGGAGAGAGGGAGAGAGAGAGAAGGAAGGAGAGAGAGAAGAAAAGGGGAGAGAGAAGGAAGGAGAGAGAAGGAAGGAGAGAGATGGAAGGAGAGAGAAGGAAGGAGAGAGAAGGAAGGAGAGAGAAGGAAGGAGAGAGAGAAGGAAGGAGAGAGAAGGAAGGGGAGAGAAGGAAGGAAGGAGAGAGAGAGGGGAGAGAGAGAAGGAAGGAGAGAGAGAGAATGGGAGAGAGAGAAGGAAGGAGAGAGACAAGGAAAGGGGAGAGAGAAGGAAGGAGAGAGAAGGAAGGAGAGAGAAGGAAGGAGAGAGAGAAGGAAGGAGAGAGAAGGAAAGGGAGAGAAGGAATGAAGGAGAGAGAGAGAGAAGGAAGAGAGAGAGAGAGAGAGAAGGAAGGAGAGAGAGAAGGAAGGAGAGAGAGAAGGAAGGAGAGAGAAGGAAAGGGAGAGAAGGAAGGAAGGAGAGAGAGAGAGAGAAGGAAGGAGAGAGAGAGAGAAGGGGAGATAGAAGGAAGGGGAGAGAGAGAGGGGAGAGAGAGAGGGGAGAGAGAGAGAAGGGGAGAGAGAGAAGGAAGGAGAGAGAGAAGAAAAGGGGAGAGAGAAGGAAGGAGAGAGAAGGAAGGAGAGAGTCAAGGAAAGGGGAGAGAGAAGGAAGGAGAAAGAGGAGGAAAGGGGGAGAGAGAAGGAAGGAGAGAGAGAGAAGGAAGGGGAGAGAGAAGGATGGAGAGAGAGAGAAGGTAGGAGAGAAAGAAGGAAAGGGGAGAGAGAGAAGGAAGGAGAGAGAAGGAAGGGGAGAGAGAGAGGGGAGAGAGAGAAGGAAGGAAAGAGAGAGAGAAGGAGGGAGAGAGAGAAGGAAGGAGAGAACGAAGGAAGGCAGGAAAGAGAGAGAAGGGGAGAGAGAGAAGGAAGGAGAGAGAAGGAATGGGAGAGAGAAGGAATAGGAGAGAGAAGGAATGGGAGAGAGAAGGAATGGGAGAGAGAAGGAATGGGAGAGAGAAGGAATGGGAGAGAGAAGGAATGGGGGAGAGAAGGAATAGGAGAGAGAAGGAATATGAGAGAGAAGGAATAGGAGGAGAGAGACGCTGTCTGTGTGTTATAGTTGAGGGGCTAAACTCTAGACTGTCTGTGTGTTATAGATGAGGGCCTGAACTCTAGACTGTCTGTGTGTTATAGATGAGGGGCTGAACCAACTTTTCATGACCAACACTCAGAGAAAAGACCCTGTGACCCTCTGACCCTACGACCTCAAGGTCCTTTATGGTTCAGACCAGAGAGCAGCACCCTATGACCCTATGACCCTACGACCTCAAGGTCCTGTATGGTTCAGACCAGAGAGCAGCACCCTATGACCCTATGACCTCAAGGTCCTGTATGGTTCGGACCAGAGAGCAAATCAAATCAAATCAAATTGTATTTGTCACATACACATGGTTAGCAGATGTTAATGCGAGTGTAGCGAAATGCTTGTGCTTCTAGTTCCGACAATGCAGTGATAACCAACAAGTAATCTAACTAACAATTCCAAAACTACTGTCTTATACACAGTGTAAGGGGATAAAGAATATGTACATAAGGATATATGAATGAGTGATGGTACAGAGCAGCATACAGTAGATGGTATCGAGTACAGTATATACATATGAGATGAGTATGTAGACAAAGTAAACAAAGTGGCATAGTTAAAGTGGCTAGTGATACATGTATTACATAAGGAGCAGCACCCTATGACCCTATGACCTCAAGGTCCTGTATGGTTCGGACCAGAGAGCAGCACCCTATGACCCTACGACCTCAAGGTCCTGTGTGGTTCAGCCCAGAGAGTACAGTGCAGTACTTTGTGACTGTCAAGGGCAGTTCCTGCATTCAAATGACCAAATCGCCCTCTGGTGGCCTCATGGGTGGAATCTTCTTCATATCTTTCAGAATTTAATATGCATTATTTTTTTTAAACCTGCTGAAAATCTGCTGTTTCTATGTCAAACAGTTGTGTTATATGTGATCTATTAGCCCACTGCAGTAAAAGGTTACTAAAGGGGCAATCAGCAGTTGAGCTGAAGCTTCAGAAGACAGGTTATAGAGGCTTTATAGCGCATCATAACATCAGGTCATTAACCTCCAGTTGAGCTGAAGCTTCAGTAGACAGGTTATAGAGGCTTTATAATGCATCATAACATCAGGTCATTAACCTCCAGTTGAGGTGAGGCAGCTTTAGTGGTTAGAACCAGAGTGTTCCTGACATTAGATGAATGCATCGATGTGTTTTATGTGAAGGCCACTGGCCTGCAGTCATTTCTCCCGCTGGCTAGTCGTTGCTTATAGGGGTCAATATGGAAGGCGTAGAGTCCCGGGGGTTCCCCGTTATTAAATTCATCATTACTACGCCCGGAGGCAGAGGTACACATGGCAGGTGCTCCGACAGACACCCCTCCACCACCCCACCACCTCCCCAAACAAACCAATAACATCTGCCAATAAAATAACTTGCGCTTCCTCATTCTCCTCCTCTTCTTCCTCCTCCTCATTTCCTTCTCGGCCTCTCGTTCTTCCTCCTCCCTCTTCCTCCTCCTCCTCGTCCGTGTCACCGTTTGTCAACAATACTCCCCTAGAACCACGTAACGTCACATTCATTTTTAATTAACGGAGTTAACGGGAGGCAGTTGACTGTTTTAATTACCCAATTAAGTTCACACAAGTTATTTTTTAACTATCTGAATGAAGTCGCACGCTATTAGTCGATTGGTTGATAATTAGGGCCAGAGAGAGGAGGGGGAGATAAATCTTAATTAATTGTCGGGAGGTGATTTGATTTTGATCTCCGCTTTGTAAAATAAAACAAAAATAGATGCAGATTCCAATTACAGAGTTAAATTATTTTTCTGTGTGTTGATGTGTTTTTTAAAATGATTTTTTACTTAGTTTCCTCATACAAAATGAAACGCTTTGATTGTAAAAGTGTTGGAGAGAACCTGACAAAACCTTTTTCCTTCTGAGTCTGGGAACTAGTGAGCGAGATTCTTTCACTAATCCCATGCAATTAAAAACTGTTCCTCCACCTAATTATATGTAATTGTCCGGCTGTCGATGTACAGACACTGAGGGGAAGCAAATGCGATTGATTTGGGGAGTTTAAAAAATATATATATTTATTTTTAATTCACTTTTTTGGGGGTATAGAAAATGGAAAAAGTAATTCCCTTCAAATTACCTTATTCAGTCCTACTCCCAATGCCCTTCAAAAATCTCTCTCTCACTCTCCTCCCTCTCTCGCTCTCTCTCTGACTCTGTTTTTCTCTCACGTTTGCGTTTATGTTGAGGCAGGATAAACTGAATCTAAAATGAGAATGAGGTCTTTTAATAATAATAGCCCAACTTCCATTAAAGCAATAATTTCATTTAAATTAAATCTGACTTATCACCTTTCGGTAAAACGTGCTTAATATGCCGAAAATTATCAATGCTTGAAGAAGTCCGAACCAGAGAAGCTAATTGTAATCAGTGAATCAGAGGTGCTTGTCATTTCTTCTTCTCTCCTTGTCCCTCCCCTCTCTCCTCCCCCTCCTCCCTGTCCTCCCTCCCGCGTCTTTCCTCGGCTGCCTTGGCACGAGCTGCACGGAAATATAGCTAATTTACTCAACTCCCGCGGGAAATCCGGCTCAACAGATTAACATTTTCAAAATATAGTAATGATATCATTTGAGAAATGGTGACGCCAATTTGTGCGCAGCTTTTGTGCGCGGTGATCATTTGCATATATTTTCACCGGCCCTGCATTTAATCACCCCGTCTGCTGCTTTATGGTGAAGGTGCGTGACAGAGTGAAGAGGAGCAGGAGAGAAGAAGGAGAGGAGAGGAGAGGAGAGGAGAGGAGAGGAGAGAGGAGAGGAGAGGAGAGGAGAGGAGAGGAGAGGAGAGGAGAGGAGAGGAGAGGAGAGGAGAGGAGAGGAGAGGAGAGGAGAGGAGAGGAGAGGAGAAGGGGAGAGAAGGGGTTCATATTTGACACATTCATCATAACAGTTAACTCTTTTTTTTAAACGCAACAGAAAAATATAGACTAGAGGCATATCCCCAGCTAACCCAGTTTCTCGTCTGTAAACTATGCCTCAGAGTTACAGCCTAAAGAGTAGAGAGAACCAGATATGATCAAGAATCGTGTAATGTTATAGGTTATATACGTAATACATTCTGTGTAGTAGATTTAGTATCATAAAACAAAAAAAAAAAAAACAAAAAAAACATTACTTCCAGAAGTCAGGTGATGACGAGTTGACTTGGCCCGTGGAAAGGTTGGCCTCTCGTCTCCTGTAAGCGCTCTGTTGCTGAGCTGGGTTCCTGGCTACTGTTTGGAAAGCGACAGCTTGGGTCCTGGAGAATAGAGACGTGCTCTTGGAAGTCATACAGAGCTCGTGACTTGCCCAACACATGTCCAAAAGATTAGATCCGTAACCTGCATGCTCTTATGCTCGTGCAGCAACCAAACGTTCGCACCTGAATGGCGCTTTTCCTCTGTCACATCTGAAGAAGTAGTTTCCTGGGTTTATGCGGCATCTCTGGGTAGTAAAACAACAACTTCATACTTTTAGACCTTTTGTCGAAATATTTTGGGTTTTAATAAGTAACTTTTCAAACTCCTTGGTTGTAAAAGTTGTGTGAAATAAAACACAGTTGTGAATTATCGTTATTTAATTAAATGTTATTTAATGTTTCTATGATTTTATATTTTATATTGACTTCAAAGAGACTTATTTCAAACATAATTATTATTTCGACTTAAAAACGGTGGAGGCATTTTAATGGGTTTAAACCGCAAATTTTTGTTAAATTTGTGTAAGGCTATTTATCTCCATTCACAGGGTGTTGATGATTTCATTTTATGCTTGAATAATGTTTAGTTTCTTTGTATTAATAGGCTAAATATTGTAATCTGTTTTAAAGGTTTTTCTCAAGTATTTTAAGGGCCGTTTTGGTTTTTGGGGATTTAAAAATGTTTTATATTATTTGCCATTAAAAAATATGTTTTTATTGAAAACGATTGGAAACTGATGATGATCCATTTATATATTGTTTAAGCTTCATTAGCATATATAGGCATATATTTACATTTTACTTCTTACCTTTACATCTTATTCAAACGTATTAAAACGGTATTGTTTTATTACATTAGGCTACATTTAGCCTATTGTTGGCACTGATCTGTAAGTGTACAATGTGTTGGAAGTAGTTCTCTTTAAATGTGGCTCAATGAAACCAAGCAGGTCTGACTTGCCTAGTTAAATAAAGGTGAAATACAATTACAATGTAAAAAATACAACTGGTTTAATGTAAGTCGTCTCTAAAAAAAGATTAAAAAAGATCAAACGATCGACAGCTTTGCGTCTCCTGCGTGGAATGTTCAACCTTCTAGAATGATGGGCAACATTCTGACATCTGATTCCTCCTTATGTCAAGGCCTAATAGCATGATACTGCTTTCAGTAGTTCGTCAATACTACAGCATCACTGTTGACCGCTGTCTGTCTGTGTGTGTGTGTGTGTGTGTGTGTGTGTGTGTGTGTGTGTGTGTGTGTGTGTGTGTGTGTGTGTGTGTGTGTGTGTGTGTGTGTGTGTGTGTGTGTGTGTGTGTGTGTGTGTGTGTGTGTGTGTGTGTGTGTGTGCGTACGTGTTTTAAGTGGTTAATATCTCCTTTGTTATCCTGTGTTCTTATCCTCTCTCCGGTCGGCTACGCACGTTGTTCGGATCTGATGTGGGGAGTGGCGCGCCACGGAGGAGAGAGAGAGCGAGAGAGAGAGAAAGCCTCTTTATCAGCCCGTACCGGACCGGCCAGTGGGCTCGAGGAGACCTGACCATCTGCCAGGTAGACTGCTGGAGGGGGAGGAAGCCCCGTTTTCCCTCGAGGCCTGCTTATAGCCGCACCGTAAACGAGAAAATATGTTTTAATTAGGGAGAATCAGGTTCACGCTTCCACGCGAACCCTGATGAATCGACCAGGCAGCCCAGGCAGGCTGAGGCTCCAGCTCAGAACAGAACCTGGGAATGACACACAAAGGCCCAGGCAGGCTGAGGCTCCAGCTCAGAACAGAACCTGGGAATGACACACAAAGGCCCAGGCAGGCTGAGGCTCCAGCTCAGAACAGAACCTGGGAATGACACACAAAGGCCCAGGCAGGCTGAGGCTCCAGCTCAGAACAGAACCTGGGAATGACACACAAAGGCCCAGGCAGGCTGAGGCTCCAGCTCAGAACAGAACCTGGGAATGACACACAAAGGCCCAGGCAGGCTGAGGCTCCAGCTCAGAACAGAACCTGGGAATGACACACAAAGGCCCAGGCAGGCTGAGGCTCCAGCTCAGAACAGAACCTGGGAATGACACACAAAGGGGTTCTAACGGTTCCGAGGCGAGGCTCATGCCATTCACTCATTAGAACACCGTTGAGTTCCATTCAGTCTATATCCATAGTGACTGGTTTAGGCACACTGGTCTTTGTTCGTTGTCCAGGACAGTCTGGGTAGTCTATTGTAAGGCTCTTGTCTATTTATATAGTTGACAAGTTTCCACAGTGTTATTTCCGGTCCTAGTAGGCCTGCTCCCTTCGCGTGGTTTAATATTTTCTGGGTAGACCGTTAGTCCTATATATGCAACGAGTCAGAGGGCCAGATGATATTGAAGCGTAATGAAATATTCCCTGACAATTTAGCCCTAATTATTTCCCAAAGCTTGTTGACATAAAAAAAAAAAAAATGTTGTAAATGTATTAACAGATCAGCGCGAGATGAAACATGGTGCTGGGTTTAGTGGTTGAGAGAGTGAGAGACTCTGAGCCGCGAGGTGAGGAGAATAAATAACCTATCATATGGCAAATAATTACTTATCAATTAAAGCCGTTATCCTGGCTAATTAGCTCAATTAAATTCACCCAATTTAAACCTTAATTAGAGGAAGCGGGGCTTGACACTGTGGTTAACGTTAGAGCGCCTCCTAGCGGCGGTGTTAGGCCTTGCGTTGCATTAACTGTTCTGATGGGGAGATGATTTTCATAAGGACGTGTTTTTGGGGACCTCCTTAAGTTGTAGCCTTGGGGCCATATAGCGTGTGTGTGTGTGTGTGTGTGTGTGTGTGTGTGTGTGTGTGTGTGTGTGTGTGTGTGTGTGTGTGTGTGTGTGTGTGTGTGTGTGTGTGTGTGTGTGCGTGCGTGCGTGTGCATCCATCATCTTAACGTGCGCTCGCTGGGGTCTCACACACGTGACATTTTGCTGACAGGCAAAACAATTTGGGACCGTATTAACAGTGGACTAATGTGGACTAATGAAAAAACACGGAGACGTATTGAGTATATGTTTCCTTTAATGAACTAACTTTAGAACGCTGTTCACTAAAAAACAAAGCTTATAGCTCTCAGGCGCGCGACACAAGCCTTCCCGTTCAGAATGAGTTAATTAATATTGGCTCTTGTTTAGTGTAGTTAATCAACGGTTTAAATTATTCACTTCAGGGACCAGGCCCCCAAATCGGTTTAAATTATTCCCAGAACATTGTCCTCCCATTTCCCCGCTCTGATCCTTCTCTGATGGGGACCCTGTCACCCCCCAACTCCACCACACACACAGGCCCCAGCCCAGCCCACCCGCCCCAGTCCCCTCCCTCTCCATCTGTCCTTCTTTGTCCCCCTCGAGGCCCGTGTGTGTTTTAGCTCATTGTCTGACACACATTTATTGACACCTTTTTAATTCATCGCTTCTGTCGGCCTCGCGCCGTACCCCACTACACACACCAATATCTTCTGTCCCATTACCCCGGTTGAGAGGCGCGAGGCTGGTTAAACAAAGACAGCCGATATCTGATCCCCCTCCCACCACCCTCTCTCTCTCACACATACACAATTTCACTCTCTATATTTCTCTATTCACCCCCCCATCTAAACACACACACATGCGTGCATGGAACGTCACTTGCCGGTTTGGCATCTCAGGCTGGCCCATGGGCCAGAAAGGGGATAAATTAGCATTAAAAGCCCACACCGTGAAATTCGGTTATAATTGCATGGAGGGGGCTGTCTATGTAGAACAGAGCATATGTGCAGTGAATCGCGTTGGGATAACTTTGTGATATGTTAACACGGAATACACGGCGACAGATTGCAATTATCCCGCTATTGTAATTGTCAGAGTCAATTCTGTGGAAGGAGGGAGAATGCAATCCATGCGCTGTAGAACGTGGAAGAGAGAGGGTTCGAGCCAACGACCAGACTCCGAACACCACGACGTCACAGATAGACTTCGAGCTCGGTGGAAGGATGTCAAATTAAAGCTTTATTAAATACACGTAATTAACAGATTGACAATCACACAGTTCGTGTCAGGTGAATTGACGAGCAGGGCCTATTAAAAAAAAAAAAGAATACGTTTCTTCAGGTTAAAGCAGAGGCCTAATTATAGTAACCAAGGTTATTACACCATAGAAAATGAAATATAATAAATAGGTTGATATGTTTGACAGAGGCCTAGGATATATATATATATATATGTACAAATACAAATATATTTATTACAGAATGTAGTATAACAAATATGGTGTTTTTGTTTGTTATATTTTTTGACCTCTATCAAATATGTCAACACGTCAATTTTTCGGTTTTGATCGTGAAACGAAGAGTCGGATGAAACTATATTATAATGATGTATGGATAAAAATGTGATACTTAGACCTGACACGCATACGCACACACACACACACACACACACACACACACACACACACACACACACACACACACACACACACACACACACACACACACACACACACACACACACACACTCACACACACACGAAATGATAGGCTAGATAGAGAGTCCTTTCCTAATAAATAGATACATTAAAACACGTTAAAAGCACTTATCGTTGTAGAGAGATTGTTTCCCGTTTTTAAACCTCTCCAGTGTCTGGTTAAAGTGGGTGATCTAGTTTATAGCCCAGTGGGTAGGTGGGTGGTAGCTGCTTCGGAGTGCTTTATTGGGCACTTTGGGAGCTATTCAAATATCAAAACGTTGTGTTTACGGTCGGTGTTATTGGCGTGGGAGCTTTGTGTTGTTAGTCATATGATGATTATGGAAATGAATCCATCCATTCTCTTCTTCTCTGAGAGTGAACCGTGTGGTTTGAATAAACCTAGTTTGAAGATCAGAACGGTTGCGACAAGAGTATTCTAATATCCCATAACTCTTTGCATAATGGAAGAATTTCAAAACTAAGGAGCCAGCAATGCTAGTTAGCAACGGCGCTGGTCCCATGAATCTGTTTCTTTTCTAAAGCTTCCAATTGGAATCATTACTTATCCTCCTGACCCGGGTCTCTTCAACTTGGGAAAAAACTAAGCTGGTTTCGTTCAGGAACGTAAAATCAGAGCTCTGGCGCCCTCTCCAGGTAGACCGAGAACACTGCAGTCTGATTCTCACAACACACAGCTCCTACTGTAAGATGGGCCAACTACAAATACAGAGAAGTTCAAGAAAGCTTTATTGGCCTTTGAGTAAACAATTGAATCTAAACCATCTTTTCCATGTTCATCTTGATAGGGGATGCCACCAGAAAGCTATAAAGTAGAGACTACGGGTTTTCATTGATGTCAACATCTGCTATTCCTCGGGGTAGCATACACTGTGCAGAATTAATACAAATGATGGGAAACAGGATTATTTTTGACACTCCTAAATGCCTGATATGAAAGCGTGTTGTGTGCAATTGGAGCAGCAGCTCTTGTCTCAGAGCATTATGACATCATTGGAATATGTAAATGATGTTGGAAGTTAAAAGCCTTCTGAACATCTTCTCCTATACAGGATATATACTCACCTTCTGAACATCTTCTCCTATACAGGATATATACTCACCTTCTGAACATCTTCCCTATACAGGATATACACTCACCTTCTGAACACCTTCTCCTATAGAGGATATATACTGACCTTCTGAACATCTTCCCCTATACACTCACCTTCTGAACATCTTCTCCTATACAGGATATACACTCACCTTCTGAACATCTTCTCCTATACAGGATATATACTCACCTTCTGAACATCTTCTCCTATACAGGATATATACTCACCTTCTGAACATCTTCTCCTATACAGGATATATACTCACCTTCTGAACATCTTCTCCTATACAGGATATATACTCACCTTCTGAACATCTTCTCCTATACAGGATATACACTCACCTTCTGAACATCTTCTCCTATACAGGATATATACTCACCTTCTGAACATCTTCCCCTATACAGGATATACACTCACCTTCTGAACATCTTCTCCTATACAGGATATACACTCACCTTCTGAACATCTTCCCCTATACAGGATATATACTCACCTTCTGAACATCTTCCCCTATACAGGATATACACTCACCTTCTGAACATCTTCTCCTATACAGGATATACACTCACCTTCTGAACATCTTCCCTATACAGGATATATACTCACCTTCTGAAAATGGATCATCTTCCCCAACACATCACATTCTAAAGGATATCACACTAATCATTCTGAACATCATTCTAATCATTCTAAAGTTCCCCAACAGGATATAATCACTAAAGTTCACACGGACAGTTTATTAGGTTCATGAAAATGGATCATTCTAAAGTTCCCCAACACATCACATTCTAAAGTTCCCCAACACATCACATTCTAATCATTCTAAAGTTCCCCAACACATCACATTCTAATCATTCTAAAGTTCCCCAACACATCACATTCTAATCATTCTAAAGTTCCCCAACACATCACATTCTAATCATTCTAAAGTTCCCCAACACATCACATTCTAATCATTCTAAAGTTCCCCAACACATCACATTCTAATCATTCTAAAGTTCCCCAACACATCACATTCTAATCATTCTAAAGTTCCCCAACACATCACATTCTAAAGACCCTGGATGATTCACAAGATTCAATTTTTTCACGTGAATAAAAGGACATATATTCAGTACATTTTATTGAAATAAATAACATTTTACACCTCTCAGGTGAAGGTTCTCTTTTCTACAGACGCTGCAGGTGCAGGGTTACAGAAGTGCAGTTCACACACACACACACACACACACACACACACACACACACACACACACACACACACACACACACACACACACACACACACACACACACACACACACACACACACACACACACACACACACACTAAAATGACAGGCCTTACTGACCAATTACACACAGATGAAACGTTGTAGTGTTAAAAATTGGTTTGGCAAATACACCAGCTTCCAGCTCTGGTGCTGCTGCGGTAGTCAGGTCTGTGTGGCTGTGGCAGGGCTGAACCAGGGGCGGATCCAGCCTTTTATCACACGTTTAGGGCCAGATGATGGGCGCTGTCCAGTGGGACGACCTGCCTGTGGAAGTCTAAACCCCTCAGACTCCTTACTGCTGTTCAGTGGGACGACCTGCCTGTGGAAGTCTAAACCCCTCAGACTCCTTACTGCTGTTCAGTGGGACGACCTGCCTGTGGAAGTCTAAACCCCTCAGACTCCTTACTGCTGTTCAGTGGGACGACCTGCCTGTGGAAGTCTAAACCCCTCAGACTCCTTACTGCTGTTCAGTGGGACGACCTGCCTGTGGAAGTCTAAACCCCTCAGACTTACTGCTGCCTGGGTGACCTGCCTGTGGAAGTCTAAACCCCTCAGACTCCTTACTGCTGTTCAGTGGGACGACCTGCCTGTGGAAGTCTAAACCCCTCAGACTCCTTACTGCTGTTCAGTGGGACGACCTGCCTGTGGAAGTCTAAACCCCTCAGACTCCTTACTGCTGTTCAGTGGGACGACCTGCCTGTGGAAGTCTAAACCCCCCAGACTCCTTACTGCTGTTCAGTGGGACGACCTGCCTGTGGAAGTCTAAACCCCTCAGACTCCTTACTGCTGTTCAGTGGGACGACCTGCCTGTGGAAGTCTAAACCCCTCAGACTCCTTACTGCTGTTCAGTGGGACGACCTGCCTGTGGAAGTCTAAACCCCTCAGACTCCTTACTGCTGTTCAGTGGGACGACCTGCCTGTGGAAGTCTAAACCCCCAGACTCCTTACTGCTGTTCAGTGGGACGACCTGCCTGTGGAAGTCTAAACCCCTCAGACTCCTTACTGCTGTTCAGTGGGACGACCTGCCTGTGGAAGTCTAAACCCCCCAGACTCCTTACTGCTGTTCAGTGGGACGACCTGCCTGTGGAAGTCTAAACCCCCAGACTCCTTACTGCTTAGTTAATTGCTTCTCTTTCATGGTGGATCGAGCGACGATGAGGGTTTTTTTTTTTTATGTGAACGTTTATACCTGCTAATATTAACTCGGTTGGATTGCGCTGTAATTTAGAATAGAGTCATTATATTATATTAACAAATCAAGTTATTATGGCTAATGTTTCTAATGTAGTACAACGTAATAATGTTCATGTTTTATTTCATGAAAAACATTTAATATTTTTTTTATATTACTGAAACATTTTTCACCACTTAACATTTAACTATGTAACATAATGGAAAAAAAAAAAAAGTTTAAAGTTGCAGCTGTAGATTAGAATAAACATTCCAATTAAAGTGAAATCTGAAGTGTTTCTCCACAGATTTATTCAGCAGTTTCATCTGATGCAATCATCATCTGACATCTGTCATTTATATTAATTGGACAAATTACAAATTCCCCAGGAAGTAAGAAACAATTTCATTTTGATTTAGTTTAATTAGAAGAAAATGCTTTTCGTGCAGCTCAGAGGTAAAACTGTTTAGGCCTCGTGTGTTTAGTTCACATTTAAAGCAAATGGGTTAATAGCAAAACGACAGTAACATAAACAACACATGATGAACATTGACAGGTTTGAAGATATTTTAATTGTTCAATCAGAAATTATATTATGATAGTATTACCCAGACAAAGTCAGGAGATCATTCTCTCATTTCATTTTCTCTCAGATTTGCAGGCCTATATTCCATCTCACTGTCGTCCTACTTTCTCTATTGTCTCTGTTCTTTCTCTATTGTCCCTCTATTGTGTCTCTGTTCTTTCTCTATTGTCTCTGTTCTTTCTCTATTGTCTCTCTATTGTCTCTGTTATTTCTCTATTGTCTCTGTTCTTTCTCTATTGTGTCTCTATTGTCTCTGTTCTTTCTCAATTGTCTCTCTATTGTCTCTGTTCTTTCTCTATTGTGTCTCTGTTCTTTCTCTATTGTGTCTCTGTTCTTTCTCTATTGTCTCTGTTCTTTCTCTATTGTCTCTGTTCTTTCTCTATTGTCTCTGTTCTTTCTCTATTGTCTCTCTATTGTCTCTGTTATTTCTCTATTGTCTCTGTTATTTCTCTATTGTCTCTGTTCTTTCTCTATTGTCTCTCTATTGTCTCTGTTATTTCTCTATTGTCTCTGTTATTTCTCTATTGTCTCTGTTCTTTCTCTATTGTCTCTCTATTGTCTCTGTTCTTTCTCTATTGTGTCTCTGTTCTTTCTCTATTGTGTCTCTGTTCTTTCTCTATTGTGTCTCTGTTATTTCTCTATTGTCTCTGTTCTTTCTCTATTGTCTCTGTTCTTTCTCTATTGTCTCTGTTATTTCTCTATTGTCTCTGTTCTTTCTCAATTGTCTCTCTATTGTCTCTGTTCTTTCTCTATTGTCTCTCTATTGTCTCTGTTATTTCTCTATTGTCTCTGTTCTTTCTCTATTGTCTCTGTTCTTTCTCTATTGTCTCTCTATTGTCTCTGTTCTTTCTCTATTGTCTCTCTATTGTCTCTGTTCTTTCTCTATTGTCTCTCTATTGTCTCTGTTATTTCTCTATTGTCTCTGTTATTTCTCTATTGTCTCTGTTCTTTCTCTATTGTCTCTCTATTGTCTCTGTTCTTTCTCTATTGTCTCTGTTCTTTCTCTATTGTCTCTCTATTGTTTCTGTTCTTTCTCTATTGTCTCTCTATTGTCTCTGTTCTTTCTCTATCGTCTCTGTTCTTCCTCTATTATCTCTGTTCTTTCTCTATTGTCTCTGTTCTTTCTCTATTGTCTCTCTATTGTCTCTGTTGTTTCTCTATTGTCTCTGTTCTTTCTCTATTGTCTCTGTTCTTTCTCTATTGTCTCTCTATTGTCTCTGTTCTTTCTCTATTGTCTCTGTTCTTTCTCTATTGTCTCTGTTCTTTCTCTATTGTCTCTCTATTGTCTCTATTGTCTCTCTATTGTCTCTGTTCTTTCTCTATTATCTCTGTTCTTTCTCAATTATCTCTGTTCTTTCTCTATTATCTCTGTTCTTTCTCCTTTCTATTTGTTAAAGTTCCTCACGCAATAGATTCAATTCTCTACATGAATATACAGCCTACAATTCCCCTCTCGGGACTCTATAGATCGCACATGGTCACCTCACTCTGGCTCCTTTCTGTACATAGAAATAAAGAGGACATGAAGCAACTCTTTGAGGACAGTGGAAGTTGATAAAATGGTTATTCATTGTTTAAATCCTAGGGTAAGGAAAGCTAAATGGTTATTCATTGTTTAAATCCTAGGGTAAGGAAGGCTAAATGGTTATTCATTGATTAAATCCTAGGGTAAGGAAAGCTAAATGGTTATTCATTGATTAAATCCTAGGTAAGGAAAGCTAAATGGTTATTCATTGTTTAAATCCTAGGGTAAGGAAGGCTAAATGGTTATTCATTGTTTAAATCCTAGGGTAAGGAAAGCTAAATGGTTATTCATTGATTAAATCCTAGGTAAGGAAAGCTAAATGGTTATTCATTGATTAAATCCTAGGGTAAGGAAAGCTTGCCTCCATTTTAAGACACCACGAATTCCTTATTACGAGTTGCCTTGCAAAAGTATTCATCCCCCTTGGCGTTTTTCCCATTTTGTTGCATTGCAAACTGTAATTTAAATAGATTTTTATTTTGATTTCATGTAACGGACATACACAAAATAGTCCAAATTGGTGAAGTGAAATGAAAAAAATTAAATGTTTCCAAAAATTCTAAAAAATAAACTTAAAAGTGGTGTGTGCATATGTAATCACCCTCTTTGCATATGTAATCACCCTCTTTGCATATGTAATCACCCTCTTTGCATATGTAATCACCCCCTTTGCATATGTAATCACCCCCTTTGCATATGTAATCACCCCCTTTGCATATGTAATCACCCCTTTGCATATGTAATCACCCCCTTTGCATATGTAATCACCCCTTTGCATATGTAATCACCCCCTTTGCATATGTAATCACCCCTTTGCATATGTAATCACCCCTTTGCATATGTAATCACCCCCTTTGCATATGTAATCACCCCCTTTGCATATGTAATCACCCCCTTTGCATATGTAATCACCCCCTTTGCATATGTAATCACCCCCTTTGCATATGTAATCACATCCTTTGCATATATATATTCACCCCCTTCGCTACGAAGCCCCTAAATAAGATCTGGTTCAACCAATTACATTCAGAAGTCATTTTCAGACTCCTTACTGCTTCAATAATTAGTTAAATGAAGTCCACCTGTGTGCAATCTAAGTGTCACATGATCTGTCACATGATATCAGTATATATATATATACAGTGCCTTGCGAAAGTATTCGGCCCCCTTGAATTTTGCGACCTTTTGCCACATTTCAGGCTTCAAACATAAAGATATAAAACTGTATTTTTTGTGAAGAATCAACAACAAGTGGGACACAATCATGAAGTGGAACGACATTTATTGGATATTTCAAACTTTTTTAACAAATCAAAAACTGAAAAATTGGGCGTGCAAAATTATTCAGCCCACTTAAGTTAATACTTTGTATCGCCACCTTTTGCTGCGATTACAGCTGTAAGTCGCTTGGGGTATGTCTCTATCAGTTTTGCACATCGAGAGACTGACATTTTTTCCCACTCCTCCTTGCAAAACAGCTCGAGCTCAGTGAGGTTGGATGGAGAGCATTTGTGAACAGCAGTTTTCAGTTCTTTCCACAGATTCTCGATTGGATTCAGGTCTGGACTTTGACTTGGCCATTCTAACACCTGGATATGTTTATTTTTGAACCATTCCATTGTAGATTTTGCTTTATGTTTTGGATCATTGTCTTGTTGGAAGACAAATCTCCGTCCCAGTCTCAGGTCTTTTGCAGTCTCCATCAGGTTTTCTTCCATAATAGTCCTGTATTTGGCTCCATTCATCTTCCCATCAATTTTAACCATCTTCCCTGTCCCTGCTGAAGAAAAGCAGGCCCAAACCATGATGCTGCCACCACCATGTTTGACAGTGGGGATGGTGTGTTCAGGGTGATGCGCTGTGTTGCTTTTACGCCAAACATAACGTTTTGCATTGTTGCCAAAAAGTTCAATTTTGGTTTCATCTGACCAGAGCACCTTCTTCCACATGTTTGGTGTGTCTCCCAGGTGGCTTGTGGCAAACTTTAAACAACACTTTTTATGGATATCTTTAAGAAATGGCTTTCTTCTTGCCACTCTTCCATAAAGGCCAGATTTGTGCAATATACGACTGATTGTTGTCCTATGCACAGAGTCTCCCACCTCAGCTGTAGATCTCTGCAGTTCATCCAGAGTGATCATGGACCTCTTGGCTGCATCTCTGATCAGTCTTCTCCTTGTATGAGCTGAAAGTTTAGAGGGACGGCCAGGTCTTGGTAGATTTGCAGTGGTCTGATACTCCTTCCATTTCAATATTATCGCTTGCACAGTGCTCCTTGGGATGTTTAAAGCTTGGGAAATCTTTTTGTATCCAAATCCGGCTTTAAACTTCTTCACAACAGTATCTCGGACCTGCCTGGTGTGTTCCTTGTTCTTCATGATGCTCTCTGCGCATTTAACGGACCTCTGAGACTATCACAGTGCAGGTGCATTTATACGGAGACTTGATTACACAGGTGGATTGTATTTATCATCATTAGTCATTTAGGTCAACATTGGATCATTCAGAGATCCTCACTGAACTTCTGGAGAGAGTTTGCTGCACTGAAAGTAAAGGGGCTGAATAATTTTGCACACCCAATTTTTCCGTTTTTGATTTGTTAAAAAGGTTTGAAATATCCAATAAATGTCGTTCCACTTCATGATTGTGTCCCACTTGTTGTTGATTCTTCACAAAAAAATAGAGTTTTATATCTTTATGTTTGAAGCCTGAAATGTGGCAAAAGGTCGCGAAGTTCAAGGGGGCTGAATACTTTCGCAAGGTAATGTATATACATATACACCTGTTCTGAAAGGCCCCAGAGTCTGCAACACCACCAAGCAAACGGCACTACGAAGACCAAGGAGCTCTCCAAACAGGTCAGGGACAAAGTTGTGGAGAAGTACAGATCAGGGTTGAGTTCTAAAAAAATATCTGAAACTTTTAACATCCCACGGAGCACCATTAAATCCATTATTAAAAAATGGAAAGAATATGGCACCACAACAAACCTACCAAGAGAGGGCCGCCCACCAAAACTCACCGACCAGGCAAGCAGGGCATTAATCAGAGAGGCAACAAAGAGACCAAAGATAACCCTGAAGGAGCCGAAAAGCTCCACAGCGGAGATTAGAGTATCTGTCCATAGGACCACTTCACGCCGTACACTACACAAAGCTGGGCTTTACGGAAGAGTGACCAGAAAAACAAACATTTAAAGAAAAATATAAGCAAACATGTTTGGTGTTTGCCAAAAGGCACGTGGGAGACTCCCCCAAACATATGGAAGAAGGTACTCTGGTCAGATGAGATTAACATTTAGCTTTTTGGGCATCAAGGAAAACGCCATGTCTGGCGCAAACCCAACACCTCTCATCACCCGAGAATACCACCCCCACAGTGAAGCATGGTGGTGGCAGCATCAGGGACTGCAGGGAAACTGGTCAGAATGGAAGGAATGATGGATGCCAAAGGGGGTGAATACTTTCGCAAGGCACCGTAAGACCTTCAATTAGGTCATTTACAGGTGAATATAGACCTTCAATTAGGTCATTTACAGGTGAATATAGACCTTCAATTAGGTCATTTACAGGTGAATATAGACCTTCAATTAGGTCATTTACAGGTGAATATAGACCTTCAATTAGGTCATTTACAGGTGAATATAGACCTTCAATTAGGTCATTTATAGGTGAATATAGACCTTCAATTAGGTCATTTATAGGTGAATGTAGGTCTTCAATTAGGTCATTTACAGGTGAATATAGACCTTCAATTAGGTCATTTATAGGTGAATATAGACCTTCAATTAGGTCATTTACAGGTGAATATAGACCTTCAATTAGGTCATTTACAGGTGAATGTAGGTCTTCAATTAGGTCATTTATAGGTGAATATAGACCTTCAATTAGGTCATTTAAAGGTGAATATAGACCTTCAATTAGGTCATTTATAGGTGAATATAGACCTTCAATTAGGTCATTTATAGGTGAATATAGGTCTTCAATTAGGTCATTTATAGGTGAATATAGACCTTCAATTAGGTCATTTACAGGTGAATGTAGGCCTTCAATTATCTTTCCAGAACTCTAAATTCAGACTAATTAAGGAAATAGTCCTGTCATTCCGGCTGTAAATAACTCTAATTAAGAGGAAGAGAAGAGTTAAATTAATGAGTGCTGGCAGACAGGCACTCAAGCCTCGTTTGTAATTAAGAGAGCGTGCGGGGTAATTAATTAAACTGGTTTAAACAGGCGCCTTCGGTCCCTCTAGTTTATTGCTATCTCGAGTCTCCTGAATTACCCTGAGGTGATATCACACACACACACACACAGAGACAGACAGACAGACAGACAGACAGACAGACAGACAGACAGACAGACAGACAGACAGACAGACAGACACACACATATTACTACTCCATATTACTACTCCATATTACTACTGCATGTTACTACTCCATATTACTACTCCATATTACATGTTACTACTCCATATTACTACTCCATGTTACTACTCCATATTACTACTCCATATTACATGTTACTACTCCATGTTACTACTCCATATTACTACTCCATATTACATGTTACTACTGCATATTACTACTCCATGTTACTACTCCATGTTACTATTCCATATTACATGTTACTACTCCATATTACTACTCCATATTACATGTTACTACTCCATATTACTACTCCATGTTACTACTCCATATTACTACTGCATGTTACTACTCCATATTACATGTTACTACTCCATATTACTACTCCATATTACATGTTACTACTCCATATTACTACTCCATATTACTACTGCATGTTACTACTCCATATTACATGTTACTACTCCATATTACTACTCCATATTACATGTTACTACTCCATATTACTACTCCATATTACATGTTACTACTCCATATTACTACTCCATGATACTACTCCATATTACATATTACTACTCCATATTACATATTACTACTCCATATTACATGTTACTACTCCATATTACATATTACTACTCCATATTACATGTTACTACTCCATATTACTACTCCATATTACATGTTACTACTCCATATTACATGTTACTACTCCATATTACTACTCCATTACTACTCCATATTACGTATTACTACTCCATGTTACTACTCCATATTACTACTCCATATTACATATTACTACTCCATATTACTACTCCATATTACTACTCCATATTACATGTTACTACTCCATATTACATATTACTACTCCATATTACGTATTACTACTCCATATTACGTATTACTACTCCATATTACATATTACTACTCCATATTACATATTACTACTCCATATTACTACTCTATATTACATATTACTACTCCATATTACATGTTACTACTCCATATTACATATTACTACTCCATATTACATATTACTACTCCATATTACATATTACTACTCCATATTACATATTACTACTCCATATTACATATTACTACTCCATATTACATATTACTACCCCATATTACATATTACTACTCCATATTACATGTTACTACTCCATATTACTACTCCATGTTACTACTCCATATTACATATTACATATTACTACTCCATATTACTACTCTATATTACATGTTACTACTGCATATTACATATTACTACTGCATATTACATATTACTACTCCATATTACATATTACTACTCCATATGACATATTACTACTCCATATTACATATTACTACTCCATATTACATATTACTACTCTATATTACATATTACTACTCTATATTACATATTACTACTCAATATTACATATTACTACTCCATATTACTACTCCATATTACATATTACTACTCCATATTACTACTCTATATTACATGTTACTACTGCATATTACATATTACTACTGCATATTACATATTACTACTGCATATTACATATTACTACTGCATATTACTACTCCATATTACATATTACTACTCCATATGACATATTACTACTCCATATTACATATTACTACTCCATATTACATATTACTACTGCATATTACATATTACTACTGCATATTACTACTCCATATTACATATTACAACTGCATATTACATATTACTACTCCATATTACTACTCCATATTACATGTTACTACTCCATATTACATGTTACTACTCCATATTACATGTTACTACTCCATATTACATATTACTACTCCATATTACTACTCCATATTACATGTTACTACTCCATATTACATGTTACTACTCCATATTACATGTTACTACTCCATATTACATATTACTACTCCATATTACTACTCCATATTACATGTTACTACTCCATATTACATGTTACTACTCCATATTACATGTTACTACTCCATATTACATGTTACTACTCCATATTACATGTTACTACTCCATATTACATGTTACTACTCCATATTACTACTCCATATTACTACTCCATATTACTACTCCATATTACATGTTACTACTCCTATATTACATATTACTACTCCATATTACTACTCCATATTACATATTACTACTCCATATTACATGTTACTACTCCATATTACATATTACTACTCCATATTACATATTACTACTCCATATTACATGTTACTACTCCATATTACATATTACTACTCCATATTACATATTACTACTCCATATTACATGTTACTACTCCATATTACTACTCCATATTACATATTACTACTCCATATTACGACTCCATATTACATGTTACTACTCTATATTACTACTCGATGTTACTACTCCATATTGCTACTCCATATTACTACTCCATATTACATATTACTACTCCATATTACTACTCTATATTACATGTTACTACTGCATATTACATATTACTACTGCATATTACATATTACTACTCCATATTACATATTACTACTCCATATGACATATTACTACTCCATATTACATATTACTACTCCATATTACTACTCCATATTACATATTACTACTGCATGTTACTCCTCAATAATACGACTGCTGCCGCCCTCTGACACAGTAGAGCAGTAAGAACTCACAACAGAGACTGACCCAGTGTGTCACAGATAGTGACAACGTTGTGAACAGAGTGCCCTGTGGTGGCAGTGGTGTTATGGTGCATTCAGGAAGTATTCAGACCTCTTTACATTTTCCACATTTTGTTACATTACAGCCTTATTCTAAAATTGATTACGTTAATTATTTTCCTCAATCTGCACACAATATCCCATAATGACATCACAATACCCCATAATTACAAAGCAAAAACAGTTTTTTAGAAATGTTTGCCAATTTATTACAAATAAAAAAACAGAAATACCTTATTTACATAAGTATTCAGACCCTTTGAGACAGGATTGTGTCGAGGCACAGATCTGGGGAAGGGTGCCAAAACATTTCTGCAGCATTGAAGGTCCCCAAGGACACAGTGGCTTCCATCATTCTTAAATGGAAGAAGTTCGGAACCACCAAGACTCTCTTATTGACGTATTGATGGACGTATTGATGGACGTATTGATGGACGTGTTGATGGACGTATTGATGGACGTATTGATGGACGTATTGATGGACGTATTGATGGACGTATTGATGGACGTATTGATGGACGTATTGATGGACGTATTGATGGACGTATTGATGGACGTATTGATGGATGTATTGATGGACTACTTGATGGACGTGTTGATTACGTATTGATGGACGTATTAATGGACGTATTAATGGACGTATTTATTACGTATTTGGATGTATTGATGGACTATTGATGGATGTATTGATGGACGTATTGATGGATGTATTGATGGACGTATTGATGGACGTATTGATGGACGTATTGATGGACTCCATATTGATGGACTATTAATCCATTGATACGTATTAATGGACGTATTTATGGATGTATTGATGGACATATTGATGGACGTATTGATACGTATTGATATTACGTATTAATGGACGTATTAATGGACGTATTGATGGATGTATTGATGGACGTATTGATGGATGTATTGATGGACATATTATTGATGGATGTATTGATGGACATATTGATGGACGTATTGATGGACTATTGATGGACGTATTGATGGACGTATTAATGGACGTATTTATGGACGTATTGATGGATGTATTGATGGACGTATTGATGGATGTATTAATGGACGTATTAATGGACGTATTAATGGACTATTTATGGACGTATTGATGGATGTATTGATGGACGTATTGATGGATGTATTGATGGACGTATTGATGGATGTATTGATGGACGTATTGATGGACCATTGATGGACGTATTGATGGACGTATTGATGGACTATTAATATTACGTATTTATGGACGTATTGATGGATGTATTGATGGACATATTGATGGATGTATTGATGGACGTATTGATGGATGTATTGATGGACGTATTGATGGACGTATTAATGGACGTATTTATGGACTCCATTGATGGACATATTATGGATGTATTGATGGACGTATTGATGGACGTATTAATGGACTATTTATGGACTATTGATGGATGTATTGATGGACGTATTGATGGATGTATTGATGGACGTATTGATGGATGTATTGATGGACTATTGATGGACGTTATTGATGGACGTATTGATGGACGTATTGATGGACGTATTAATGGACTATTTATTACGTATTGATGGATGTATTATTACGTATTGATGGATGTATTGATGGACGTATTGATGGATGTATTGATGATTGTATTGATGGACGTATTGATGGACGTATTGATGGACGTATTGATGATTGTATTGATGGATGTATTGATGGACATATTGATGGACGTATTGATGGATGTATTGATGGACATATTACTGGACGTATTTATGGACGTATTGACTGGATGTATTGATGGTTGTATTGATGGATGTATTATGGTTGTATTGATATTGATGGACGTATTGATGGACATATTAATGGATGTATTTATGGACGTATTGATGGACTATTGATATTACGTGTTGATGGACGTCCATATGTGTTGATGGACGTATTGATGGACGTATTGATGGACGTATTGATTACGTATTGATGGACGTATTGATGGACGTATTGATGGACGTATTGATGGACATATTGACTGGACTCCATATGGACGTGTTGATGGACGTGTTGATTACGTGTTGATGGACGTGTTGACTGGACTGTTGATGGACGTATTGACTGGACGTCCATGATGGACGTATAATTACTATCCATATTATTGATGGACGTATTGATGGACTCCATTATGGACATGTTACTACTGATATTACGTGTTACTACTCCATATTGATACGTGTTGATGGACTATTGATGGACGTATTGATGGACCATTGATGGACGTATTGATGGACGTATTGATGGACGTATTGATGGACCATTGATTATGGACGTATTGATGGACGTGTTGATGGACGTGTTGATGGACGTATTGATGGACGTGTTGATGGACGTATTGATGGACGTATTGATGGACTATTGATGGACGTATTGATTACGTATTGATGGACGTCCATTGATGGACTATTGATGGACGTATTGATGGTTGTATTGATGGTTACTATTGATTTTATTGATGGACATATTGATGGACGTATTGATGGACATGTTGGACTGGACGTCCATTGATATTGATCCGTATTGATGGACGTATTGATGGACGTATACTCCATTGATACATATTGACTGGTTGTATTGATGGTTTTATTGATGGACGTATTGATGGACGTATTGATGGACGTATTGATGGACGTATTGATGGACGTATGAATGGAACGTATTGATGGACGTATTAATGGACGTATTGATGGACGTATTGATGGACAGTATTGATGGCCCTATTGATGGCACGTATGTTATGGACGTATTGAGGACGTATTGATGGACATGTTTTACATTTTGGACATTTTGTTACATTGATGGACGTATTGCCTTATTGATAAAATTGATTACATTATGGATTATTTTCGTATTGATGGACGTGTTGATGGACGTGTTGATGGACATATTGATACCCATGATTACGTATTGAAAAACGTATTTTTACGAAATGTTGGCGTATTGATGGAAATAAAATGGTTGTATTGATGGTTTTATTGATGGACGTATTGATGGACCTTTGATGGACGTGTTGATGGACGTATTGATGGACGTATTGATGGACGTGTTGATGGACGTATTGATGGATGTATTGATGGTTGTATTGATGGTTTTATTGATGGACGTATTGATGGCGTATTGATGGACGTATTGATTCGTATTGATGGACGTGTTGATGGACGTATTAATGGACGTATTGATGGACGTATGATGGACGTATTGTTGGACGTATTGATGGACGTATTGATGGACGTATTGATGGATGTATTGATGGACGTATTGATGGATGTATTGATGATTGTATTGATGGACGCATTATGGACGTATTGATGGATGTATTGATGGACGTATTAATGGACGTATTGATGGATGTATTGATGGATGTATTGATGGATGTATTGATGGATGTATTGATGGATGTGTTGATGGACGTATTGATGGATGTATTGATGGTTGTATTGATGGATGTATTGATGGTTGTATTGATGGACGTATTGATGGATGTATTGATGGATGTATTGATGGACGTATTGATGGATGTATTGATGGATGTATTGATGGATGTATTGATGGATGTATTGATGGATGTATTGATGGACGTATTGATGGATGTATTGATGGACGTATTGATGGACGTATTGATGGACGTATTGATGGACGTATTGATGGACGTATTGATGGACGTATTGATGGATGTATTGATGGACGTATTGATGGACGTAGTGATGGACGTATTGATGGACGTGTTGATGGACGTATTGATGGATGTATTGATGGACGTATTGATGGATGTATTGATGATTGTATTGATGGACGATTAATGGACGTATTGATGGATGTATTGATGGACGTATTAATGGACGTATTGATGGATGTATTGATGGATGTATTGATGGACGTATTGATGATTGTATTGATGGACGTATTAATGGACGTATTGATGGATGTATTGATGGACGTATTGATGATTGTATTGATGGACGTATTAATGGACGTATTGATGGACGTATTGATGGACGTATTGATGGATGTATTGATGGACGTATTGATGGACGTATTGATGGGACGTATTGATGGACGTATTGATGGACGTATTGATGGACGTATTAATGGACGTATTGATGGACGTATTGATGGATGTATTGATGGACGTATTGATGGATGTATTGATGGATGTATTGATGGACGTATTGATGGATGTATTGATGGATGTATTGATGGACGTATTGATGGACGTATTGATGGACGTATTAATGGACGTATTGATGGATGTATTGATGGACGTATTGATGGATGTATTGTGATTGTATTGATGGACGTATTAATGGACGTATTGATGGATGTATTGATGGACGTATTGATGGACGTATTGATGGACGTATTGATGGACGTATTAATGGACGTATTGATGGATGTATTGATGGACGTATTAATGGACGTATTGATGGACGTATTGATGGATGTATTGATGGACGTATTGATGGACGTATTGATGGACGTATTGATGGACGTATTGATGGACGTATTGATGGACGTATTGATGGACGTATTGATGGACGTAGTGATGGACGTATTGATGGACGTATTGATGGACGTATTGATGGATGTATTGATGGACGTATTGATGGATGTATTGATGGTTGTATTGATGGATGTATTGATGGATGTATTGATGGACGTATTGATGGACGTATTGATGGACGTATTAATGGACGTATTGATGGACGTATTGATGGACGTATTGATGGACGTATTGATGGACGTATTGATGGACGTATTGATGGACGTATTGATGGACGTATTGATGGACGTATTGATGGACGTATTGATGGACGTATTGATGGACGTATTGATGGACGTATTGATGGACGTATTGATGGACGTATTGATGGACGTATTGATGGACGTATTGATGGACGTATTGATGGACGTATTGATGGTTGTATTGATGGACGTATTGATGGACGTATTGATGGACGTATTGATGGACGTATTGATGGACGTATTGATGGACGTATTGATGGATGTATTGATGGATGTATTGATGGACGTATTGATGGATGTATTGATGGACGTATTGATGGACGTATTGATGGATGTATTGATGGACGTATTGATGGACGTATTGATGGACGTATTAATGGACGTATTGATGGACGTATTGATGGACGTATTGATGGACGTATTGATGGACGTATTGATGGACGTATTGATGGATGTATTGATGGATGTATTGATGGACGTATTGATGATTGTATTGATGGACGTATTAATGGACGTATTGATGGATGTATTGATGGACGTATTGATGGATGTATTGATGGATGTATTGATGGACGTATTGATGATTGTATTGATGGACGTATTGATGGATGTATTGATGGACGTATTGATGGACGTATTGATGGACGTATTGATGGACGTATTGATGGACGTATTGATGGATGTATTGATGGACGTATTGATGGACGTATTGATGGATGTATTGATGGATGTATTAATGGATGTATTGATGGATGTATTGATGGACGTATTGATGGACGTATTGATGGACGTATTGATGGATGTATTGATGGATGTATGTTTTGATTGATGTCATGTACCATCAGGAGGAGGTAATAGAGTTCTACCTGAAAGAGCTGATGTCCCTCGCTGGATAACCTCTACCCCCAACCTTTAACCTGAACTACCCCAGCCCCGACCTGCTCCCGCCCCCTGGGTTCCACTGGCCAATCAGAACCCTCGGGTCTCAGAGAAAATCAGCAGCAGACACACAGGGACACCTGAGGGTGAGAGGGAGGGATGGAAGGAGAGAGGGAGGGAGGGATGGAAGGAGAGAGGAAGGGAGGGATGGAAGGAGAGAGGAAGGGAGGGATGGAAGGAGAGAGGAAGGGAGGGATGGAAGGAGAGAGGAAGGGAGGGAGAGGGAGGGAAGGATGGAAGGAGAGAGGAAGGGAGGGAGAGAGGGAGGGAAGGATGGAAGGAGAGAGGGAGGGAGGGAGAGAGGAAGGGAGGGATGGAAGGAGAGAGGAAGGGAAGGATGGAAGGAGAGGGGAAGGGAGGGAGGGATGGAAGGAGAGGGGAAGGGAGGGAGGGATGGAAGGAGAGGGGGAGGGAGGGATGGAAGGAGAGGGGAAGGGAGGGATGGAAGGAGAGGGGAAGGGAGGGATGGAAGGAGAGGGGAAGGGAGGGATGGATGGAAGGAGAGGGGAAGGGAGGGATGGATGGAAGGAGAGAGGGAGGGAGGGATGGAAGGAGAGGGGAAGGGAGGGATGGAAGGAGAGGGGAAGGGAGGGATGGAAGGAGAGGGGAAGGGAGGGATGGAAGGAGAGGGGAAGGGAGGGATGGAAGGAGAGGGGAAGGGAGGGATGGAAGGAGAGAGGAAGGGAGGGATGGAAGGAGAGAGGAAGGGAGGGGGATGGAAGGAGAGGGGAAGGGAGGGAGGGATGGAAGGAGAGGGGAAGGGAGGGATGGAAGGAGAGGGGAGGGAGGGATGGAAGGAGAGGGGAAGGGAGGGATGGAAGGAGAGAGGAAGGGAGGGATGGAAGGAGAGAGGAAGGGAGGGATGGAAGGAGAGAGGAAGGGAGGGAGGGATGGAAGGAGAGGGGGAGGGAGGGATGGAAGGAGAGGGGAAGGGAGGGATGGAAGGAAGGAGAGAGGAAGGGAGGGAGGAAAGGAAGGAGAGAGGAAGGGAGGGAGGGATGGAAGGAGAGAGGAAGGGAGGGAGGGATGGAAGGAGAGGGGAAGGGAGGGATGGAAGGAGAGGGGAAGGGAGGGATGGAAGGAGAGGGGAAGGGAGGGATGGAAGGAGAGGGGAAGGGAGGGAGGGATGGAAGGAGAGAGGAAGGGAGGGATGAAAGGAGAGAGGGAGGGAGGGAGGGATGGAAAGAGAGGGGAAGGGAGGGATGAAAGGAGAGAGGGAGGGAGGGATGGAAGGAGGGGAAGGGAGGGATGGATGGGAGAGAGGAAGGGAGGGATGGAAGGAGAGAGGAAGGGAGGGATGGAAGGAGAGGGGAAGGGAGGGATGGAAGGAGAGGGGAAGGGAGGGATGGAAGGAGAGGGGAAGGGAGGGATGGAAGGAGAGGGGAAGGGAGGGATGGAAGGAGAGAGGAAGGGAGGGAGGGATGGAAGGAGAGAGGAAGGGAGGGAGGGATGGAGAGGGGAAGGGAGGGATGAAAGGAGAGGGGAAGGGAGGGATGGAAGGAGAGAGGGAGGGAGGGATGGAAGGAGAGGGGAAGGGAGGGATGAAAGGAGAGGGGAAGGGAGGGATGGAAGGAGAGAGGGAGGGAGGGATGGAAGGAGAGGGGGAGGGAGGGATGGAAGGAGAGGGGAAGGGAGGGAGGGAGGGAGGGATGGAAGGAGAGGGGAAGGGAGGGATGGAAGGAGAGGGGAAGGGAGGGATGGAAGGAGAGGGGAAGGGAGGGATGGAGGGAGGGATGGAAGGAGAGAGGAAGGGAGGGATGGAAGGAGAGAGGAAGGGAGGGATGGAAGGAGAGAGGAAAGGAGGGATGGAAGGAGAGGGGAAGGGAGGGATGGAAGGAGAGGGGAAGGGAGGGATGGAAGGAGAGAGGAAGGGAGGGAGGGATGGAGAGGGGAAGGGAGGGATGGAAGGAGAGGGGAAGGGAGGGATGGAAGGAGAGGGGAAGGGAGGGATGGATGGAAGGAGAGGGAAGGGAGGGATGGATGGAAGGAGAGAGGGAGGGATGGAAGGGAGGGAAGGGAGGGATGGATGGAAGGAGAGAGGGAGGGAGGGATGAAAGGAGAGGGGAAGGGAGGGATGGATGGAAGGAGAGGGGAAGGGAGGGATGGATGGAAGGAGAGGGAGGGAGGGATGGAAGGAGAGGGGAAGGGAGGGATGGAAGGAGAGGGGAAGGGAGGGATGGAAGGAGAGGGGAAGGGAGGGGTGGAAGGAGAGGGGAAAGGAGGGATGGAAGGAGAGAGGAAGGGAGGGATGGAAGGAGAGGGGAAGGGAGGGAGGGAAGGAGAGAGGAAGGGAGGGATGGAAGGAGAGGGGAAGGGAGGGATGGAAGGAGAGGGGAAGGGAGGGATGGAAGGAAGGAGAGAGGGAGGGAGGGATGGAAGGAGAGGGGAAGGGAGGGATGGATGGAAGGAGAGAGGGAGGGAGGGATGGAAGGAGAGGGGAAGGGAGGGATGGATGGAAGGAGAGAGGAAGGGAGGGATGGAAGGAGAGGGGAAGGGAGGGATGGAAGGAGAGGGAAGGGAGGGATGGAAGGAGAGGGGAAGGGAGGGGTGGAAGGAGAGGGGAAAGGAGGGATGGAAGGAGAGAGGAAGGGAGGGATGGAAGGAGAGGGGAAGGGAGGGATGGAAGGAGAGGGGAAGGGAGGGATGGAAGGAGAGAGGAAGGGAGGGATGGAAGGAGAGAGGAAGGGAGGGATGGAAGGAGAGGGGAAGGGAGGGATGGAAGGAGAGGGGAAGGGAGGGATGGAAGGAGAGAGGAAGGGAGGGATGGAAGGAGAGGGGAAGGGAGGGATGGAAGGAGAGGGGAAGGGAGGGATGGAAGGAGAGGGGAAGGGAGGGATGGAAGGAGAGGGGAAGGGAGGGGATGGAAGGAGAGAGGGAGGGAGGGATGGAAGGAGAGGGGAAGGGAGGGATGGATGGAAGGAGAGAGGGAGGGAGGGATGAAAGGAGAGGGGAAGGGAGGGATGGATGGAAGGAGAGGGGAAGGGAGGGATGGATGGAAGGAGAGAGGGAGGGAGGGATGGAAGGAGAGGGGAAGGGAGGGATGGAAGGAGAGGGGAAGGGAGGGATGGAAGGAGAGGGGAAGGGAGGGATGGAAGGAGAGGGGAAGGGAGGGATGGAAGGAGAGAGGGGAAGGGAGGGATGGAAGGAGAGGGGAAGGGAGGGATGGACGGAGAGAGGAAGGGAGGGATGGAAGGAAGGAGAGAGGGAGGGAGGGATGGAAGGAGAGGGGAAGGGAGGGATGATGGAAGGAGAGAGGGAGGGAGGGATGAAAGGAGAGGGGAAGGGGGATGGATGGAAGGAGAGAGGGAGGGAGGGATGGAAGGAGAGGGGAAGGGAGGGATGGAAGGAGAGGGGAAGGGAGGGATGGAAGGAGAGGGGAAGGGATGGGGGTGGAAGGAGAGGGAAAGGAGGGATGGAAGGAGAGAGGAAGGGAGGGATGGAAGGAGAGGGGAAGGAGGGAGGGAAGAGAGAGGAAGGGAGGGATGGAAGGAGAGGGGAAGGGAGGGATGGACGGAGAGAGGAAGGGAGGGATGGAGAGGAGAGGGAAATGAGGGATGAAAGGAGAGAGGAAGGTGAGGGATGG
>NW_026280424.1:77500-87567 GCF_023373465.1 Oncorhynchus keta
TATGTACTAATCAGAATACTATTATGTTACTGTATATGTACTAATCAGAATACTATTATGTTACTGTATATGTACTAATCAGAATACTATTATGTTACTGTATATGTACTAATCAGAATACTATTATGTTACTGTATATGTACTAATCAGAATACTATTATGTTACTGTATATGTACTAATCAGAATACTATTATGTTACTGTATATGTACTAATCAGAATACTATTATGTTACTGTATATGTACTAATCAGAATACTATTGTTACTGTATATGTACTAATAAGAATACTATTATGTTACTGTATATGTACTAATCAGAATACTATTAAGTTACTGTATATGTACTAATCAGAATACTATTATGTTACTGTATATGTACTAATCAGAATACTATTATGTTACTGTATATGTACTAATCAGAATACTATTATGTTACTGTATATCTACTAATCAGAAGACTATTATGTTACTGTATAGATGTATGAATTTTATTTTAACCTTAGTACTGAGTATAATGTGTGTAAATATAATCAAGAATTAGAACAAAGACTGTCTGTTCCTTGGTAGAAACGAATGAACTTATCGTCAGACCGGCTAGAATGCCTATCTACACAGGGAGACCTTGGCCTGGTCGTAAATGATCTAAACCGGCGAGGGAACGATGTCGGAAGGCTTGTGAACTATACGGCCATTGTACCGGAGTGGAGGAGGGACGGGACAGTTTGAAACCTAATGACGTCGTTTTCAGTTTATAACCTGTTGTAAATTGCATCATGTTCAGTACTCTGGAGAATAAACTCTATTGCCTTATTTTGAGACTGGTCTCCGCCCTTTTATGCAAATAAGCATCTTACAAATCCTTAGAAATGGGCTGAGTGTATTAATTGATTTGGTTAATAAATATGTAGGAATTTAATTCCTCGAACAACCTTCCAGTGAAATGCTGACTGACTGCTGCCCTTAAACAACCATTGTCAGGATTTGGCCAGGGTTGTTCCGGTTTTTGGTCACTAGATGCCCCCATTGTGCCTTTTGACCTTTTGTTTTCCCTTGATCCCCATTATTATTTGCACCTGTGCCTCGTTTCCCCTGATTGTATTTAAACCCTTTGTTTTCCTCAGTCTGTTTTTTGCTCTGTGTTTGTATGTTACCTTCCACCCAGCCCTAGTACTTTGTTCTGTGGAATTCTTGTTTTCCTGAAGATCTCAAGTACTGCTGTGGACTCTCTATTGTGGCTCAGTTGGTTCTGTTTTTGTTCTTGTTTGTTTGAAATGCTTTTTTGAGGCAGTTTTTGTGCTGAACCTGGTTTCAGCTATGAACCTGGTTACAGGACACACACAAAGATAAGGTACACACACACACACCATCAGCTATGAACCTGGTTACAGGACACACACAAAGGCACACCAACACACATACTTTGTCTTGTTCATTTGAGGATTACCTTTGTTCTTGTGGGTAGCTGGAGTCTTCCTTTTGAGGTTGTGGAGTTACATGACACCTTTTCCTGAAGAACTTCACTGACAATTAAATACACCGTCTCAAGTACTGGTGTCTGCCTCATCTTCTGGGTTCTGACTATTCGTGGGGCTCAGTTGGTTAAGTGACTGTTTCTCACTCCGGAGACCCGGGTTCGTAACCAGGTCCTGACAACCATGTGGTTTAATTGAACAACCTTCCAGTGAAATGCTGACTGACTGCTGACACCTTAAACAACCATGTGGTTTAATTGGTTCAGTTTCCCCTGGGGACAACAATAAGGAATAAAAGTAAACAAATAGGTAACGGTGACACTCCGCTGGGGACAGGAACCTGGTTACACACACACACACCCATCAGCTACCTGAACCTGGTTACAGGACACACCAAAGATAAGGTACGGTGACACTCCGCTGGGGACACACACACCATCAGCTATGAACCTGGTTGACAGGACACACACAAACGGTGGCACACCAACACACATACTAACCCTCCAACAAGGTAACACTGACACCTCTACACAACCTCCAATTGAACGGTGTTCATTTGACAGGACATCTTGACGTTATAAGACAGTAAAACTACCAGCTAGTGGGGACACCTGACAAGGTAACGGTGACACTCCGCTGGGGACAGGCTGTGAATCCGCTGGGGACAGACCTGACACCCCTGGGGACACCTGGTAACGGTCCCTGGGGACACCTCCCGGTGACAGCTGGAGTCTGGAGACTCCGCTGGGGACACCTGACAAGGACACTCCGCTGGGGACACCTGACAAGGTAACGGTGACACTCCGCTGGGGACACCTGACAAGGTAACGGTGACACTCCGCTGGGGACACCTGACAAGGTAACGGTGACACTGCTGGGGACACCTGACAAGGTAACGGTGACACTCCGCTGGGGACACCTGTAACGGTGACAGCTGGGGACACCTGACAAGGTGACACTCCGCTGGGGTGACACTCCGCTGGGGACACCTGACAAGGTAACGGTGACTCCGCTGGGGACACCTGACAAGGTGGGGACAACAAGGTAAGTGACACGCTGGGGACACCTGACAAGGTAACGGTGACACTCCGCTGGGGACACCTGACAAGGGGTGACACTCCCTGGGGACACCTGACAAGGTAACGGTGACACAGCTGGGGACACCTGACAAGGTAACGGTGACACTCCGCTGGGGACACCTGACAAGGTAACAGTGACACTCCGCTGGGGACACCTGACAAGGTAACGGTGACACTCCGCTGGGGACACCTGACAAGGTAACGGTGACACTCCGCTGGGGACACCTGACAAGGTAAGGTGAACCGCTGGGGTGACTCAGTGACACGCTGGGGACACCTGACAAGTGGTGGGGACACCTGACAAGGTAACAGTGACACTCCGCTGGGGACACCACAAGGTAACAGTGACACTCCGCTGGGGACACCTGACAAGGTAAACAAGGTGACACTCCGCTGGGGACACCTGACCACCGCTGGGGACACCTGATTTAACGGTGCTGGGGACACCTGACAAGGTAACAGGACACCTGGGACACCTGACAAGGTAACAGTGGCTGGGGACACCTGACAAGGGTGACACTCCGCTGGGGACACCTGACAAGGTAACTGATGTGGTGAACACCACTAACAGGTAGGTGACACCTTTATTTAACCAGGTAGGCTGGGGGACAAGTAACTGGCTTGAACCAGCTGGAACACCTAACCAGGATGTTCTTTATTTACACCCAGGTGTTGGGGACACCTTTATTTAACCAGGTAGGCTAGTTGATGAAAATTTAATCAACATGGAACTGATTTGGAAAAGCTGATGTGACACGGTTCATGGTTTGATTTTTTATTTCACCTTTATTTAACCACCTAGTTGAACACCTTTATTTAACCAGGTAGGCTAGTTGAGAACACCTTTATTTAACCAGGTAGGCTAGTTGAGAACACCTTTATTTAACCAGGTAGGCTAGTTGAGTTGAGAACACCTTTATTTAACCAGGTAGGCTAGTTGAGAACACCTTTATTTAACCAGGTAGGCTAGTTGAGAACACCTTTATTTAACCAGGGAACACCTTTATTTAACCAGGTAGGCTAGTTGAGAACACCTTTATTTAACCAGGTAGGCTAGTTGAGGAACACCTTTATTTAACCAGGTAGGCTAGTTGAGAACACCTTTATTTAACCAGGTAGGCTAGTTGAGAACACCTTTATTTAACCAGGTAGGCTAGTTGAGGAACACCTTTATTTAACCAGGTAGGCTAGTTGAGAACACCTTTATTTAACCAGGTAGGCTAGTTGAGAACACCTTTATTTAACCAGGTAGGCTAGTTGAGAACACCTTTATTTAACCAGGTAGGCTAGTTGAGAACACCTTTATTTAACCAGGTAGGCTAGTTGAGAACACCTTTATTTAACCAGGTAGGCTAGTTGAGAACACCTTTATTTAACCAGGTAGGCTAGTTGATGAGAACACCTTTATTTAACCAGGTAGGCTGAGAACACCTTTATTTAACCAGGAACAAGTTCTCATTTAACCAGGTAAGTTGAGAACACCTTTATTTAACCAGGTAGGCCAGTTGAGAACATATTTAACCAAAGCAGTGTGACACAGACAACTTTATTTAACCAGGTACAGAGAACACCTTTATTTACACATGGAGTAAACAATAAACAGGTAGCTAGTTGAGAACAATTTAACACAATAAACAAGTCAATGACACAGTAGAACACCTTTATTTAAAAAAATAATGTCTATATTTAACAGTGTGTGCAAAAGGCATGAGGAGGTAGGCACCTTTATTTAAATAGGCCATAGGAGTGAATATTTAACCAATTTAGAACAGATTAACACTGGAGTGATAAATGAGCAGATGATGATGTGAGAACACCTTTATTTAACCAGGTAGAGATACTGGCGTGCTTTATTTAACCAGAGCAGAAAAGTAAATAAATATAAACAGTATGGGGATAACCAGGTAGGTAGAAAGAACCTTTACAGTTTGCAAAATTGGGTGGAATAACACAATTTATTTACAGATGGACTATGTACAGGTAGGCAGTGGGCTATTTACAGATGGACTATGTACAGCTGCAGGTCGGTAAACAGTGTGTAGCTGCTCAGATAGCAGATGGTTAAAGTTGGTGAGGGAGATAAAAGTCTCCAACTTCAGCGATTTTTGCAATTCGTTCCAGTCACTGGCAGCAGAGAATTGGAAGGAAAGGCGGCCAAATGGGGTGTTGACTTTAGGGATGATCAGTGAGATACACCTGCTGGAGCGCGTGCTACGGATGGGTGTTGCCATCGTGACCAGTGAACTGAGATAAGGCGGAGCTTTACCTAGCATGGACTTGTAGATGACCTGGAGCCAGTGGGTCTGGCGATGAATATGTAGCGAGGGACAGCCGACTAGAGCATTCAGATCGCAGGAGACGGGTGGCATAAGGTGATTCGGTAACAAAACGGATGGCACTGTGATAAACTGCATCCAGTTTGCTAAGTAGAGTATTGGAAGCTATTTTGTAGATGACATTGTCGAAGTCGAGGATCGGTAAGATAGTCAGTTTTACTAGGGTAAGCTTGGCGGCGTGAGTGAAGGAGGCTTTGTTGCAAAATAGGAACCAGCAACAGGGCAGGTTACTGAACCAGCAACAGGGCTGGTTACTGAACCAGCAACAGGGCTGGTTACTGAACCAGCAACAGGGCTGGTTACTGAACCAGCAACAGGGCTGGTTACTGAACCAGCAACAGGGCAGGTTACTGAACCAGCAACAGGGCAGGTTACTGAACCAGCAACAGGGCTGGTTACTGAACCAGCAACAGGGCTGGTTACTGACCCAGCAACAGGGCTGGTTACTGAACCAGCAACAGGGCAGGTTACTGAACCAGCAACAGGGCTGGTTACTGAACCAGCAACAGGGCTGGTTACTGAACCAGCAACAGGGCTGGTTACTGAACCAGCAACAGGGCAGGTTACTGAACCAGCAACAGGGCAGGTTACTGAACCAGCAACAGGGCAGGTTACTGAACCAGCAACAGGGCTGGTTACTGACCCAGCAACAGGGCAGGTTACTGACCCAGCAACAGGGCTGGTTACTGAACCAGCAACAGGGCTGGTTACTGAACCAGCAACAGGGCTGAACCAGCAACAGGGCTGGTTACTGACCCAGCAACAGGGCAGGTTACTGAACCAGCAACAGGGCTGGTTACTGAACCAGCAACAGGGCAGGTTACTGAACCAGCAACAGGGCAGGTTACTGAACCAGCAACAGGGCAGGTTACTGAACCAGCAACAGGGCTGGTTACTGAACCAGCAACAGGGCTGGTTACTGACCCAGCAACAGGGCTGGTTACTGACCCAGCAACAGGGCTGGTTACTGACCCAGCAACAGGGCTGGTTACTGAACCAGCAACAGGGCTGGTTACTGAACCAGCAACAGGGCAGGTTACTGACCCAGCAACAGGGCAGGTTACTGACCCAGCAACAGGGCTGGTTACTGACCCAGCAACAGGGCTGGTTACTGACCCAGCAACAGGGCTGGTTACTGACCCAGCAACAGGGCTGGTTACTGAACCAGCAACAGGGCTGGTTACTGACCCAGCAACAGGGCTGGTTACTGACCCAGCAACAGGGCTGGTTACTGACCCAGCAACAGGGCTGGTTACTGACCCAGCAACAGGGCTGGTTACTGACCCAGCAACAGGGCTGGTTACTGACCCAGCAACAGGGCTGGTTACTGACCCAGCAACAGGGCTGGTTACTGACCCAGCAACAGGGCAGGTTACTGACCCAGCAACAGGGCAGGTTACTGACCCAGCAACAGGGCAGGTTACTGACCCAGCAACAGGGCAGGTTACTGACCCAGCAACAGGGCAGGTTACTGACCCAGCAACAGGGCTGGTTACTGACCCAGCAACAGGGCTGGTTACTGACCCAGCAACAGGGCTGGTTACTGACCCAGCAACAGGGCTGGTTACTGACCCAGCAACAGGGCTGGTTACTGACCCAGCAACAGGGCTGGTTACTGACCCAGCAACAGGGCAGGTTACTGAACCAGCAACAGGGCTGGTTACTGACCCAGCAACAGGGCTGGTTACTGACCCAGCAACAGGGCTGGTTACTGACCCAGCAACAGGGCAGGTTACTGACCCAGCAACAGGGCTGGTTACTGAACCAGCAACAGGGCTGGTTACTGAACCAGCAACAGGGCTGGTTACTGACCCAGCAACAGGGCTGGTTACTGAACCAGCAACAGGGCTGGTTACTGACCCAGCAACAGGGCTGGTTACTGACCCAGCAACAGGGCTGGTTACTGACCCAGCAACAGGGCTGGTTACTGAACCAGCAACAGGGCTGGTTACTGACCCAGCAACAGGGCTGGTTACTGACCCAGCAACAGGGCTGGTTACTGACCCAGCAACAGGGCTGGTTACTGACCCAGCAACAGGGCTGGTTACTGACCCAGCAACAGGGCTGGTTACTGAACCAGCAACAGGGCTGGTTACTGACCCAGCAACAGGGCTGGTTACTGACCCAGCAACAGGGCTGGTTACTGAACCAGCAACAGGGCTGGTTACTGACCCAGCAACAGGGCTGGTTACTGACCCAGCAACAGGGCTGGTTACTGAACCAGCAACAGGGCTGGTTACTGACCCAGCAACAGGGCTGGTTACTGACCCAGCAACAGGGCTGGTTACTGAACCAGCAACAGGGCTGGTTACTGACCCAGCAACAGGGCTGGTTACTGACCCAGCAACAGGGCTGGTTACTGACCCAGCAACAGGGCTGGTTACTGAACCAGCAACAGGGCTGGTTACTGAACCAGCAACAGGGCTGGTTACTGACCCAGCAACAGGGCTGGTTACTGACCCAGCAACAGGGCTGGTTACTGACCCAGCAACAGGGCTGGTTACTGACCCAGCAACAGGGCTGGTTACTGAACCAGCAACAGGGCTGGTTACTGAACCAGCAACAGGGCTGGTTACTGAACCAGCAACAGGGCTGGTTACTGAACCAGCAACAGGGCTGGTTACTGAACCAGCAACAGGGCTGGTTACTGAACCAGCAACAGGGCTGGTTACTGACCCAGCAACAGGGCTGGTTACTGAACCAGCAACAGGGCTGGTTACTGAACCAGCAACAGGGCTGGTTACTGAACCAGCAACAATATACTTTTCATGCTGAATAAACTGAAAACATGAAGTTATGTATTGAACAGTTCTGTGTCCATGTTGACAAACCATAAAACAAAGCGACTCTTCTCTCTTTAAAAAATAAAAAATAAATAACTTGTTTCATCTTAGATAAAAAAAACATCACGACTCTCATTTCACGATTTGAATTTTTTATTAAATCACACTTTCAAGAAAACAATAGCAAAACTGAAATGAAAAACAGGTTTTCCCCTGAAAGGACATCTAAGATGTGAAACTAATTCCCAGAGATCTGTGTCACTACAACAAACTAAAACAGCATTTTTTTTTAAGCTAAAATCTAATCTTGCTGTCCGGTAAGAGTCAGAACTAAAGACCTTTGGGTTAACCCCTGTGAAGAAACTTGTTGTTTTAACTCCTGGGCCTATTAATCGTGATCAAGTAAAACTCCCGTCCCCTAGCAGTCCTGGTGTGTATCCACTAACAACTCAATGGAACCAAACAGAAACATAGGGAACCAAACAGAAACATAGGGAACCAAACAGAAACATAGGGAACGAAACGGAAACATAGGGAACCAAACAGAAACATAGGGAACCAAACAGAAACATAGGGAACCAAACAGAAACATAGGGAACCAAACAGAAACATAGGGAACCAAACAGAAACATAGGGAACCAAACAGAAACATAGGGAACCAAACAGAAACGTCAGGGAACCAAACAGAATCATAGGGAACCAAACAGAATCATAGGGAACCAAACAGAAACATAGGGAACCAAACAGAAACATAGGGAACCAAACAGAATCATAGGGAACCAAACAGAATCATAGGGAACCAAACAGAAACATAGGGAACCAAACAGAAACATAGGGAACCAAACAGAAACATAGGGAACCAAACAGAATCATAGGGAACCAAACAGAAACATAGGGAACCAAACAGAAACATAGGGAACCAAACAGAAACATCGGGAACCAAACAGAAACATCGGGAACCAAACAGAAACATAGGGAACCAAACAGAAACACAGGGAACCAAACAGAAACATAGGGAACGAAACAGAAACATAGGGAACCAAACAGAAACACAGGGAACCAAACGGAAACATAGGGAACGAAACAGAAACATAGGGAACCAAACAGAAACATAGGGAACCAAACAGAAACATAGGGAACCAAACAGAAACATAGGGAACCAAACAGAAACATAGGGAACCAAACAGAAACATAGGGAACCAAACAGAAACATAGGGAACCAAACAGAAACATAGGGAACCAAACAGAAACATAGGGAACCAAACAGAAACATAGGGAACCAAACAGAAACATAGGGAACCAAACAGAAACATAGGGAACCAAACAGAAACATCGGGAACCAAACAGAAACATAGGGAACCAAACAGAATCATCGGGAACCAAACGGACAGGGACTGACTTTCATTTTTCACAATAGAAACTTTTTTTTGTTGCAAAACATTTTCGGTATAAAAACGTTTCACTACAGCGAGGTACTAAAGAATTAGAACCCAGATCAGTTTAAACTCCAGTCCTTACTGTTTGTTCTCATGTTGTGCGAACTGGACCCACTGGTTCCAGTTGTTTTCATGGGGTAAAACCTGTCCTAGACGCAGACAGCAGTCGATGGTTGGCTCATAGAACACAGTGGTCGTCTCAGCCGGTCTTACCCCGTCTCCTCCAGCCTCACCCCCGTCTCCTCCAGCCTCACCCCCGTCTCCTCCAGCCTCACCCCCGTCTCCTCCAGCCTCACCCCCGTCTCCTCCAGCCTCACCCCGTCTCCTCCAGCCTCACCCCCGTCTCCTCCAGCCTCACCCCACTCCCTCGCTCTCCTCCCCCACCATAAGGACGGGGCTGGACGGGAGAAGAGGGAGGGTTTGGGACGTCTGGTCACGTACTTCTTCTTGATACAGCCCAACTCAACGAGGGCCTGAGGGGAGGAGAGAGGAGGAGCAGAGGAGGGACGGGGAGAGGAGCAGGAGAGGAGGGACAGGGAGAGGAGCAGGAGAGGAGGGACGGGGAGAGGAGCAGGAGAGGAGGGACAAGGAGCAGGAGCAGGAGGGACGGGGAGCAGGAGAGGAGGAGAGGACAGGAAGAGGAGGGGAGGAGGGACAGGGAGAGGAGCAGGAGAGGAGGGACAAGGAGCAGGAGGAGGAGGGACGGGGAGGGAGCAGGGGAGAGGAGCAGGAGAGGGAGGGGACAGAGGAGCAGGGAGAGGAGCAGGAGAGGAGGGACGGCGAGAGGAGAGGAGCAGGAGAGGAGGGACAAGGAGCAGGAGAGGAGGGACGGGGAGAGGAGCAGGAGAGAGGAGGGACAGGAGAGGAGGGAGGGAGGCAGGAGAGGAGGGACAGGGAGAGGAGCAGGAGAGGAGGGACAGGAGAGGAGCAGGAGAGGAGGGACGGGGAGAGGAGCAGGAGA